>NC_084631.1:31025832-31083332 GCF_033978795.1 Nerophis ophidion | reverse complement strand
CAATGTATAGATCTTAAAATTGACCTCGAAACTTAACCATTAAAAGTGTTAAAAAAAATTTACTAAAAATTGCGTAACACTTTTGGATCCTGGAGAATTTAAGGGCAAAGTATTTTTATTTTTTAAATGTCAGAGCTGAAAAAAATAATGAATCAAAATCAGTGCTACGATTTATTGACCTATTTAAGACTGCAATTATGTCACATCAAATATTCCATTGTGAAATGTTTTTGTGGAAAAATATTGCATATAACAATAAAAAACAACACATTATAAAATATATAAAAATTAATTTAATCAATGTATAGATCTTAAAGTTGACCTCAAGACTTAACCATTAAAAGTGTTAAAAAATAAAATAAAATAGAATTACTTCACATGGAATATTCCATTTTGAAATGTTTTTGTGGAAAAATGTTGCTTATTTTTTCTAAAAACAAACAGAAAAACACATTCAAAATATATTAAAACAAAACAAAAACGTTTAATCAATGTATAGATCTTAACCTTAACCTACAGACTTAAGAATTAAAAGCGTTAAAAAAAAAGAAATAAAATATAATTTATGACCTAACACTTTTGGATCCCTGAGAATTTTACAGCAATGTATGTATTTATTTAAAACTGTTAAGGCTGAAAAAATAATAACAAATAAAAATACGTGCTATGATTTTGTTTCACCTATTTAGGGCTGAAATTACTTCACATCAAATATTGCATTCCGAAATGTTTTCGTGGAAAACAAACAAAAAAGACCACAAAATGATAAAAAAAAAAAAAAAAAAAACTTTTTATCAATGTACGGATCTTAAAGTTGACCTAGAGACTTAAGCATTAAAATTGTTGAGAAAAAAAAATAAAAACAAAACTTAACACTTAACATTTTTGGGTCCCTGAGAATTTTAAAACATTTGTATTTTTTTTTGTAATTGTCAAAGCTGAAAAAAATAACGAATTAAAATCAGTGCTATGATTTTTTTTTTTTTTTTTACCTATTTAAAGCTGCAATTACTTCACATGACATATTCCATTTTGAAATGTTTTTGTGGAAAAATAATGCATATTTTTTTAAAAAACAAAACAAAAAAAACAAAAAAACATAAATAAAAAACGTTTAGTCAATGCATATAGATCTTAAAGTTGACTTGGAGACTTAATAATTTAAAATAAAAAATCAAATACAATTCATGACCCAACACTTTTGGATCCCTGAGAATTTTACAGCAATTTTTTTTTTTTTTTAAACTGTCGAAGCTGAAAAGAATAACGAATCTAAATTAGTGCTATGATTTTTTTTTTACCTATTTAAAGCTGCAATGACTTCACATAACATAGTCCATTTTGAATTTTTTTTGTAGAAAAATATTGCATATAAAAAAACACATAAAAAAATACATAAAAAAACATTTAATCAATGTATAGATCTTAAAGTTGACCCCTAGACTTAACCATTAAAAGTGTTAAAAAATAAATAAAATACAATTTCTGACCTAACACTTTTGATCCCTGAGAATTTTTATTTTTTTTTTACAGTCAAAACTGAAAAAATAATAACAAATCAAAATCAGTGCTATGATTTATTGATTTATTTAGTGTTGCAATTACTTATAAAATATTCAATTTAAAAAAATTGGGGTGGGGAAATATTGCACAAATATAGCATAATTTTTCTTAAAACAAACAAAAACCCATTTAAAGAACAATACAAATCTTAATCAATGTATGGATAAATATATAATGTATAATAAAAAAATAAATAAAAAATGCAGGTCCCCTGACTGTAGCACAAAGGGGTTTTAGGTTAACATGTGTGTTTTAGGTACAGTGGGAGTGTGTGGGAACAGCCACAGACAAGTGTCTACGCACCGTGGGTGTGAATCAATAAGTCCTCCAAAAACAAATCACATGACTTATTGATCCTTCGTCTTTCTCGTGTTCGTATCAGAAAGCCCTTTGGTTGCTGAAGACAATCCGAGGATTTAGTCCAGCAACGTATCCTCTTTAACTTTGCAGGTTGTTGAAGATTCACATTGATCTTTTTGTCGGTGACGTCCTATTAGCGCAGAATGCTACAACGGAACATTGAAAATGACGTACCAGTAAAAGTTTTGGACTGCCTGTGTTAAAACCTGAAACATCGTATTCTACGGCCATTCTCCTACGATCGCACATATCATCCGTTAGCTGATACCAGCCAAAAAAACTAATGTTGATCACTTGAGAACACAAATAATGTTTGTTTACCCTATTTTCCGTATCATACCGAATTATAAAACGTATTAAAGGAGTCATATCTCATGTTTTTTCTAAATGTAAAACACTTCCCTTTTGTAACTGTTTTAATGACATTCAGACTTTACTTCAATCAATAACGGAGCAGCATCTACTCATCCGCCGGAATATGTCCCGTGAAAAACCGTCCGACCGGAACTCTCTAATAACTAAAGTTACTTGAGTGAATAATGTAAACTCACAACACCGGTATGTTTTAGCGCTTTCATGGTGAGTTTACTGACAGATATAAGTAAGAACTTTACACTACTTTAAATTAGAAACGGCAAGAGTGAAGGACGAATGTCACATAACAAGAAGATAGAGAAAAAGAAGACGCTTATCAACAAAGGCGAAACATTTTAGAATTCATGCAGATCCCAAATACAGATGAGCAGGTACCAGAGGGTAAGAAAATGTGCTTTTGCACAATAATGCGAAACAAAACACCATATAATGTCTTACCTTATACACACACCATAATAATACTTATATGTTGAAGCACAGCATAATAAATCAAGCGGTGTGGCTTCATAGCTTACCAAAGTCGTACTAAAACATTTTTGATAGATTTTTGAGCATTCTATTTTTTCCACGGAACATATAAAATGTTGCTGTTTACTTGAGTCATATCACCATCATATTGCAGTCTACACGTATCTCTTATGTTTGACTGCCATCTACTGGTCACACTTCTTACACCATTTACCAAATAAAATAGCTTCGAGGTCGGTGAGCATAACCAGAGTTATTCCGTACATTAGGAGCACCGGGTCATAAGGCGCACTGTCGAGTTTTGGGGGGAAAAATTATTTTAAGTGCGTCCTATAGTCTGGAAAATACGGTCTTCGTCATTCGGTTTACGATTGAGGTGCCCAAGCTTCTCCCATTGAGGGCCAGGGAATGACAAATCCATGGATGCGGCGGACGTTTTGGTAGTTTTCACCTTCAAAACCAGTACAGTATAAAGAGAAACGCAATTTGGGTTAACATTTTGTGTGAATGTTGAAGGGTTAACAAGCTGGCCATATAGCGTCGAGAAGCAAAACATATGAGCAAAAATGAACGAAAAAAAAAAGCTAGGATGCTAACAATACTATGCTAACATGCTAATAATGGTTATGACAATATGATACATCATACAATTTACGAATAATTTTCTCATGTCCGCAAAGGAGTAATACGAAGCAAAGCTTATCCAACTCATTGCAATTACTGACCTACCACCCCTTCCTGTTCTTCATATTGTAGCAATTTAAATTGAGGAAATACAACAGTTATCTTCATAAATAGTTAAATCAGCCATGATTACCATAATGAGGTGAATAATATCTAATTTTTGATACAATTTGAGACGTTTATCAAAATGATTCCCTTGTACTCGTGTGAACAGTTTCTTAAACTGGATCATATTAGTATGTTTGATTTATTTGCTTAATTCAGTCCATAATTAAAAGGAAGTGAGGGAAAAAATAACTAAGGATGCACACTTATGGTGTGAGAAATGGAAATTGCAGACAAAACGTGTGGAAAATAAATTACACAAACTGAAACGCTTGGACTGAGCCACTTGCAACGAGAAGCGTGATTGGAGTCAAAGTTTAGTTGGTGTACACGACTGGAAGGGTGCAACATCAGCAACCTAGGGACTGGAGAGCTTAAAGTAGTCAGGGGGGGATGAGTATCATGTGGCCATGCCCTGTGACCCAGAAAACTGGCACTGTAACAAAAAGAAGGTAGGCTGCAACAGAGCTGACAGATCATGACAGTTTGCATGCTAAAATGCTAACAGTAATATATGTAAAGTACCAAAATATATCACACTAAAGTGGAAATTAAGTAAAAAAATATATCATGCTAATGTTAGTGTAACGAATGGCTTAGCCGGAGTAGGACCCAAACGCAAAGCAGAAAAATAAATAACCAAAAACTAAGGATACACACTATGTGTGTGAAACTGAAATTGCACACTTAACAACATACACCACAACTCCAACGCTTGGACTGAGCCACAGGGAACGAGAAGCGTGATTGGAGTCAAAGCTTAGGCGGTGTACACGGCTGGAAGGGTGCAACATCAGGAACCTAGGGACTGGAGAGCTTAAGTAGTCAGGGGGAAATGACTATCAGGTGGCCAGCAGAGCTGACAAATCGTGACAGTTTGCATGCTAAAATGTTAACAGTAATATATGTAAAGTACCAAAATATATCACACTAAAGTGGAAATAAATAAAACAAATCTAGCATGCCAATGGCTTAGCCGGAGTAGGACCCAAACGCAAAGTAGAAAAATAAATAAGAATAACCAAAAGAGCTCTCAAAAAGGAGTTCGAAAAAAATAACTAAGGATGCACACTTAAGGTGTAAGAAATGGAAATCGCACACAGAAGGTGCGCATAATAATAAATTACCCTAAAACTGAAACGCTTGGACTGAGCCACAGGGAATGAGAAGCGTGAGTGGAGCCAAAACAGAGGCGGTGTACACAACTGGAAGGGTGAAACATCAGGAACCTTGGGACTGGCTCTTAAAACGGAGTGAGGGGAAAAAATAACTAAGGATGCACACTATGTGTGTTAAAATGGAAAGTGCACACAAAAGGTGTGGAAAATAACAAATTACTCCACAACACTATATGCTCCCTAGTGTGTGAATGTGTGTGTGAATGTTGTCTCTCTATCTGTGTTGGCCCTGAGATGAGTTGGCGACTTGTCCAGGGTGTACAATGCCTTACGCCCGAATGCAGCTGAGATAGGCTCCAGAACCCCCTCGCGACCCTGAAAGGGACAAGCGGTAGGAAATGGATGGACTACAACTGCAATGCTTGGACTGAGCCACAGGAAACGAAAAGCGTGATTGGAGCCAAAGCTGAGGCGGTGTACACGACTGGAAGGGTGAAACATCAGGAACCTAGGGACTGGCTCTTAAAACGGAGTGAGGGAAAAAATAACTAGGGATGCACACTATGTGTGAGGAATTGGAAAGTGCACACAAAAGATGTGGAAAATAAATTACTCCACAACACTAAATGGTCCCTAGTGTGTGAATGTGAAAGTGAATGTTGTCTCTGTATCTGTGTTGGCCCTGCGATGAGTTGGCGACTTGTCCAGGGTGTACAATGCCTTACGCCCGAATGCAGCTGAGATAGGCTCCAGGACCCCCTCGCGACCCTGAAACGGAAAAGCGGTAGGAAATGGATGGACTACAACTGCAATGCTTGGACTGAGCCACAGGAAACGAAAAGCGTGATATTTCCTTAAAACATTAGCTTAAAAAAGGTAGCATACCAATATTAGCATGCTAACAGCTATCATTCTTTGAGTAGCAAAAAATTTGCAAAATCTGCAAATTTAGCATTAAAGCTAACATTAGAATGCTAACAATTTAAAAAAAAAAAAAAGTAGCAATGGGCCACAGTCTGGACACCCTTGCGTTGGCGGTCCGACATCTGCATGGCTGGTCCGTGCAACAATCAAAGGTAGCCCACCCACTCAATTTGCTCTAAGTGCCTTGTTTTGGAAGACGTTGTTTGTGTGGAGGTGCAGAAGCACTAATGAGACACAAGGAGAGCTCGCTGCAATGTTGCCTCATCTCACACACACACACACACACACACACACACACACACACACACACACACAGTATAAAGGTTGCCGTGCTCATTAGCAATTAGGTTTTTACGGGCCTGGCTTTGGAAGACGTACTGTAAACAGTGCTTTTTGTGGCTCTAAACAACAGTTTGTCTGTGGCTCCACTTTGTTCTTTAAAATCCCTTGTTGTTATAAAACTCCTGAAGGGTCCCCACGCCACCCCGGACCGTACGTCACGGCCCCAAAAGACACACACTCGGTGTGTTCACGAGCACTTCGAAACAAACAATTGACTGAATTTGGTTCAAACTAGCTTTTTGAAACACGTAAAAAACTTTTCGGGCTTTTAACGTTTCTAGATGATGTGATTGTTCCCGTTGATGGATATCAGAGTGTTCTACACAAGTGCCTGACTTGATAACACGTGACAATGGAAGATGGCGCAACACAAAGCTAACAATAGCTGAATGGATGAAAGCCATTTTGACGCTGTAAATATGGAACTTGGAGACAAGCTATTTCAACATAAATGGAGTGATTACCCAAATAAACTGTAAAATGTCACCGGCCAGATAGACCAAACGTACAATAGTCCATCGAGTGAGTCACTTTAATAATGACCATGATACACGCAGCATGTCATGCGTGTTATTTCAACTACAGTACTACTCGCAGTGTAGAAACAAAAAATGAAATAGTACTTTACAGATACTGTAATATGATTTTTCATGTTTTTCACTCGTTACAGATTGGTGTATCACTTTGTGTTGTGCGTTACAAACTCAAACATGTTTCGTGATGACGTAGAAGCTAGCTTATGTCTTTCTGTAGCTTGCTTTTACGGCTAATAATGAATCACGCCGATGTGTTACTACGCTACAAAAACATAGTTCCTGTGTGTTCGCTCTTACTTATATAACAATGTTGCTGAAGTTTGGTAATCATACAGGTTACGGAACAGAGACGAAGTATTGTTGACGGTGTTTGAATGCATTTGTAATGTAATTTAAAGGTACAGTTGATTGCTCCCGTTAGCTGCATTGCTAGTCACCACGATCGAGCATATTTGCATATGTTACAAAACAAAAACAGACACAAAAATTGTCTTCTTCTCCCTCATGATTGTGAACGATAGGCAATATTCCCCCAAAAAGTGCAGTTGCCCTTTATGTATAATGTATTTATACTATTCACATGTGAATAATGCTGTATAATAGACTGTAATTATGTTATTCAGATGTGAATAGTGCTGTACAATAGACTGTATTTATATTATTCACATATGAATAATGCGGTATAATCAACTATTTATATTATTCACATGCAAATGATGCTGTATAATAGACTGTATTTATACCATTTTACATGTGAATAATACTGTATAATGGACTGTATTTATATTATTTGCATATTAATAATGTTGTATAATAGACTGTATTTATACTATCCACATGTGAATAATACTGTATAATAGACTGTATTTATATTATTCACATATGAATAATGCTGTACAATACACTGTATTTATATTATTCACATGCAAATAATGCTGTATAATAGACTATTTATTCTATTCACATGTGAATAATGCTGTATAAAATACTGTATTTATGTTATTCACATATAAATAGTGCTGTATAATACTGTATTTATATTATTCACATATGAAAAATGCTGTATAATCAACTATTTATATTATTCACATGTAAATAATGCTGTATAATAGACTGTATTAAGATTATTCACATGTGAATAATGCTGTATAATAGACTGTATTTATATTATTCACATATAAATAGTGCTGTATAATACTGTATTTATATTATTCACATATGAAAAATGCTGTATAATCAACTATTTATAATATTCACATGTAAATAATGCTGTATAACAGACTATTAATATTATTCACATGTGAATAATGCTGTATAATAGACTGTATTTATATTATTCACATATAAATAGTGCTGTATAATACTGTATTTATATTATTCACGTATGAAAAATGCTGTATAATCAACTATTTATATTATTCACATGTAAATAATGCTGTATAATAGACTGTATTAATATTATTCACATGTGAATAATGCTGTATAATAGACTGTATTTATATTATTCACATGTAAAAAATACCCAAGTGTTTATTGTATTTTGTGAACAAACTGTGGTGCTGAATTTCCCCCAGGGATCAATAAAGTACTTTCTATTATGTTCTATTCTTTTATAAAGGAGCCATAATAAAGGTTAAGATAAAAATGTAATTTGCCATTATTCACTTGAATGGGCTTCGTGAAGCAAAACCAACTTTTCCAACCGGATGGTACCCGCTCTAGTGTGTTTGGGTTCCGCGCAACTCCTAAAAATGTGAAATCAAACCGCGCAGGCATTGCGTAGATATTTATAAAATAATGGTGCCTTCTTCCGCGGCTCAATGTGGTTTAGTGTCGGCTGCTTTGATCCCTTCTAAACAATAGAGCTGGCTATACAGTAAGCTACGCTACGTGCTACATTGTGAAACGTTATAACAGATTATAAAACTTAAACATTGCAAAACACAGTATGCACTAATCAAACTAAAAGTAGTTATTAGGAAAATCCTTTTTTTATTGCGATGCTATTGTCTTGCACTGAAAGGCTAGGCTAGCTACACAGCAAATCGAACTAAGTTTGCTCGCATATCATTCACACATTTCTAACATACTGTTGTTACTTATACCGTTTTATTGTCCCCTCAATTGCTATAAATATTAGTCACTGAGTCCGCCATTAAAAGTATTTTTTCAGAAAATTAATAGTTTTACAGTTAAAGGCCAAGCTAGCTACACAACAAGTCACACATAAATGCACGGAAATCCTCAAAAACTAGTAAAATGCACAAGTTCTCAGCCTTTTTGGTGTTCAGGTCCCACTTTTGGGGGGAAGTATGCCAAGTACAAATGTTTTATAGGTTAATGTTTTACAGTGGGGCAAAAAACTGTTTAGTCAGCCACCGATTGTACAAAATCTCCCACTCAAAATGATGACAGAGGTCTGTAATTTTCATCATTGGTACACTTCAACTGTGAGAGACAGAATGTGAAAAAAACAAAAAAACAGGAATCCACATTGTAGGAATTTTAAAGAATTTATTTGTAAATTATGGTGGAAAATAAGTATTTGGTCAATCATTCAAAGCTCTCACTGATGGAAGGAGGTTTTGGCTCAAAATCTCACGATACATGGCCCCATTCATTCTTTCCTTAACACGGATCAATCGTCCTGTCCCCTTAGCAGAAAAACAGCCCCAAAGCATGATGTTTCCAGCCCCATGCTTCACAGTAGGTGTGGTGTTCTTGGGATGCAACTTAGTATTCTTCTTCCTCCAAACACGACGAGTTGAATTTATACCAAAATGTTCTATTTTGGTTTCGTCTGACCACATGACATTCTCCCAAGCCTCTGCTGTATCATCCATGTATCCATTTTGGTATAAACTCGACTCGTTGTGTTTGGAGGAGGAAGAATACTGAGTTGCATCCCAAGAACACCAAAACTACTGTGAAGCATGGGGGTGGAAACATCATGCTTTGGGGCTGTTTTTCTGCTATTGATCTGTGTTAAAGAAAGAATGAATTGGGCCATGTATCGTGAGATTTTGAGCCAAAACCTCCTTCCATTAGTGAGAGCTTTGAATGGTTGACCAAATACTTATTTTCCACCATAATTTACAAATAAATTATTTAAAATTCCTACAATGTGAATTCCTGGATTTTTTTTTTCTAATTCTGTTTCTTACAGTTGAAGTGTACCTATGATGGAAATTACAGACCTCTGTCATCATTTTAAGTGGGAGAACTTGCACAATCGGTGGCTGACTAAATACTTTTTTGCCCCACTTTACAATATGTTTCGGCTCAATGAAAATGGAGGAGGCGGCCGCACATGGCCCCTGTGCCGCAATTTGAGCACCTCTGATTCAAACAAAGACTATTTTTGTTTCCAATCTGGCTGCCTACCTGCCGCGTGGCGTGCAGATAAAGCGTCACATCACTGTGACTGGCAGGGAACACAAAAAAAAAACCCCGAAGGAAAAACAGGACTGCATCCAAGCGTGTTATTTTCTTTTTCTATTACCATTATCGCACAGCAGGTACAATTCAATCAGTGGACAGCAGCTTGTCCAATCCTGACGTTTAGATACCGTGAGAGCCAAAAATGTTCCAGCGGAACCCATAGAAGAACTGTGACAGGCATATGTCATCACTTCATGATACAACACGACATGACTGCAACTATCTATGTCGTTCTGGGTGTTTGTTACTGTGTTATTAATAACTTACATGAGTTTTTGTGACTATCATTAACAACTTACATTAGTGTTTGTTACTGTATCATTAATAACTTAAATAAGTGTTTGTGACTATCATTAATAACTTAAATTAATTTTTGTGACCATCATTAATAACTTACATTAGTGTATGTTGCTGTATCATTAAAAACTTACATGAGTTTTTGTGACTGTATCAATAATAACTTACATTAGTTTTTGTTACTGTATCATTATTAACTTTCATAAATTCGTGTTACTGTATCATTAATAACATACATTAGTTTTTGTGACTATCATTAACAAATTACATTAGTGTTTGTTACTGTATTATAATAACTTACATTAAGTTTTTATGACTATCATTAATAACTTAAATTAGTTTTTGTGACTATCATTAACAACTTACATTAGTGTTTGTTACTGTATAATTAATAACTTACATGAGTTTTTGTGACTATCATTAATAACTTACATGAGTCTTTGTGACTATCATTAACAACTTACATTAGTGTTTGTTACTGTATCATTAATAACTTACATTAGTTTTTGTGACTATCATTAACAACTTACATTAGTGTTTGTTACTGTATTATTAATAACTTACATGAGTTTTTGTGACTATCATTAATAAATTACATGAGTCTTTGTGACTATCATTAAAAACTTACATTAGTGTTTGTTACTGTATTATAATTTACATGAGTTTTTGTGACTATCATTAATAACTTACATTAGTTTTTGTTACTGTATCATTATTAACTTTCATAAATTTGTGTTACTGTATCATTAATAACATACATTAGTTTTTGTGACTATCATTAACAACTTACATTAGTGTTTGTTACTGTATTATAATAACTTACATTAGTTTTTGTGACTATCATTAATAACTTACATTAGTTTTTGTGATCATCATTAATAACTTAAATTAGTGTTTGTTACTGTATCATTAATAACTTACATGAGTTTTTGTGACTATCAGTAATAACTTACATTAGTTTTTGTTACTGTATCATTAACTTTCATAAATTTGTGCTACTGTGTTATTAACTTTTATTAGTTTGTGTTACTGTGCCATCAATAACCTATATTAGTTATTGTAACTGTATTATAGTAACTTCCGTTAGTTTTTGTTACTGTACCATTAATAACTTACATTAGTTGTTACTGTATCAATAATAACTTAAAATATATTTTTTACTGCGTCATCAATAACTTACATTAGTCTTTGTTACTCTAATATTAATTACTTACATTAGTTGTGACTGCATCATTAATAATTTTCATTAGTTTTTGTTACTGTATTTTTATTGACTTACATTAGTTTTGGTTACTGAATCATTAATAACTTACATTAGTATGTGTTATTGTGTCATTAACTTACATAAATTTTTGTTATTTTATAATAATTAACTTTCATTAGTTTGTGTTACTGTAGCCTTCATATCTTATATTAGTTTTTATTACTATATCATTATTAACTTACATGATTTTTTTTACTGTGTTATTAAAAATTTTACATTAGTGTTTGTGACTGTATCATTAATAACTTACATTAGTATTTGTGACTGTGTTATTAAAAACATACATTCATTTTTGGTACTGTATCATTAATAACTTACATTAGTTTTTGTTACTGTATCATTAACTTCCATTAGTTTATGTTACTGTATTACTAATTTACATGTGTGTTTGTTACTGTATCACTAATAACTTATATTAGTTTTTGTTACTGTACCATTACCAACTTACATTAGTTCTTACTTTATCATTAACTTCCATTAGTTTGTTACTGTATTCTTAATAACTTACATTAGGTTTTTTTATTGTATCATTAATAACTTAACTAGTTTTTTTTAGTGTACTGTATCATTAATAACTTACAATTAATTTATGTTACTGTATCATTACATTGCATTAGTATTTGTTACTGTAGTATTGAAAATGTACATTAGTTTGTGTTACTGTGTCATTATTAACTTATTAGTTTTTGTTACTGTATCATTATTAACTTTCATTAGTTTTTTTTACAGTACCATTAATAACTTACATTAGTTGTTGTTACTGTATCATTAATATTTTACAATAGCCATCAACGGTGTGACAAATAAAGCCCCGATTCCAACATCAAGTCAATACTGACCCGGTATCGCCGATACCTTTTCAACATTTGAAAGATCACTCAATGATTTTGTCTTTGAGTGTATATAGTAAATAGTAGTCCCTGAGCCCGCCATTAAAAGTGTTTTTTCAAGAAAATTATTATTTTCTTATGCTGGACGACTGCAATGCTATTGTTTAACAGTAAAAGGCCAAGCTAGCTACACAACAAGTCACACATGGATGCACGAAAATCATCCAAGACCAGTAAGACGCACAGGTTGTTGCCCATTTTGTTTTTTCAGGTCCCACTTTTGGGGGGGGGGAGTAGGCCAAGTAAAAATGTTTTAACGTTTAATGTCTTCACATGTCTACTCTGCTTTACTTTCTGAGTTTTTAAACATTAGAACGGCGATACAGTGTCGGCTGTAATTATTGCAGTGGTTATGTATCATTAATGTATCAGACCACACTCAGGATGCTGTTTCATGATTTGTAAGAATATTACATCAAAACAAAGTCAACTCAATTTTTATTCATAAAGCACTTTTCATACATAAAATAAATGCAACACAAAGTGATTTACAGGCTTAAAAACAAAGCCCAGGTAACCCACATCCCCCATCATCAGTTGTTTCCCCTTGAAGCCTGAAAATCCCCTGAAGAGCAGAGACACACACGCACACGCACTATACACAAATTTTTTTTCACGAAAACGTAAATCCATCCAACCATACATTGATCTACCACTTGTTCAATGGTGACTTAAATCTTAAAGGCCTACTGAAACCCACTACTACCGTCCACGCAGTCTGATAGTTTGTATATCAATGATGAAATATTAACATTGCAACACATGCCAATACGGCCTTTTTAGTTTACTAAATTACAATTTTAAATTTCCCGGGAGTTTCGTCTTCGAAACGTCGTGTAATGATGACGTGTACGCAAGACGTCACAGGTTTTTAGGAAGTATGAGCGCTGCGCACACACACAGCTAAAAGTCGTCTACTTTAACCGCATAATTATACAGTATTTCGGACATCTGTGTTGCTGAATCTTTCGCAATTTGTTCAATTAATATTGGAGAAGTCACAGTAGAAAGATGGAGTTGGGAAGCTTCAGCCTTTAGCCACACAAACACACGGTGATTCCTTGTTTAAAATTCCTGGAGGTGAAACTTTCCTATGGATCAGAGCTCGGTCAAGCCAACATGTCAACCAGCAGGTTTCGGTGAGAAAATTGTGGTTAAAAAGTCAGTCTTTACCGGAGAAAAGCTGAGCTTGTGCCGTCCATAGCGCTCCCGTCCAAAGGCAAAACCTAGTAACTCACTTCTAGCGGATTTTGAGAAAACAAAGGAAAACCAATCTATCTTGATGCTGTCTTACAAAGATCTACAAAGTCATCAAACGTATTGATGTTTTCTTGAGCTTTCATTTTCTCACCGATTGAGCTGTTACGTCTGTTCGGCATCGTGGTGCCGGGTTCGATTCCCTCGAGGATGCATCGAAATAGAACACAGCAAAGGTAAGGTTTAACTATTTATTTGAATAACAAAAGGTGCTAGAAAACAAAAATATTGGAGCTAAGAAAAGGCAAACAAAAGACGCTGGCATGAAAGCTAAGATAAACAAATAGTAAACTAAACTGGCACATAGGCACACAAGGGGAAAACAAAACATTTAGCATGAGAGCTAAGAATGAAAAAAATTGCCCAGCGTGAGAGCTCGTGAGAATAATACAGGAATTGCATGCAAGCAAAAGTGCAAAGCAGACGTACCGTTGTGTGAAAACAAACTAGAGTCCCAGGCAGAAGAATGAAAAGAGGAAGGCTTATAAAGGGAAGGTGATTAACAGAGAACAGGTGTGCAGGAACCGGGAGTAACAGCTGGAACTAATAAGTAACCATGGTGATGGACTAAACGGGAAATAAACGGATCAAACGGAGAATGAGAAAAAGATGGAAAAATAAACAATAATATGTGAAGATCCGAGTCACGGATCGCAACATGAGCCATGGATTGAATCTGCTCTCATGAACATGTGCCCTTTCTCCAGATATCTTATCACAATCTCGGGTGGGCCCCATTCTGCATTTGCACATTGGGCAAGAGCCGTGTACAGCGTCCAGTTTTTATTTTGACCTCCACAGTTATCTGCCCAAAAGAGTATGCAAGATGAAAGAATCAAGAACAATACATTTAATGAAGGTGCTTGCAACGTTCTGGGCCAATCTTCCAAATATCCCCTCGTGCCATAATATCACATAGTCGCCCCCCATTCGTGCAAATGTCTCATTAAAGACAGTAAGGCGACTGACAAAGAAACTCTGATTGGTCCCTTGAGATACTAGGTTTTTCTTTTGTATCTACGCGGTTATGTGGTAGTTGCTAGGTCCTGCAATGCGCGTAACAGCTTACTTACGGAACAAATTACAATATCGCATACACTAATGTAAAGCATATCACCTAGGAACTCCAAAATTATTATCAGCTCAGTTTTGACCAACATTGAGTTACTGGGTTTTGCCTTTGGACAGGAGAGCTGCCGTCCACTCCCCTGAGACACTGCACGTCAAGACACCCGTAGAGACACCCTTCCGACTATCAGGTACTATTTAACAGACTAAAACACTAGCAACACAATAGAAAGATAAGGGATTTCCCAGAATGAACCTAGTAAATGTGTCTAAAAACATCGGAATCCGTCCCAATGCGATCACGTTTTTTTTTTTCTAGTCCGTCGCTATCAATATCCTCAAACACGAATCTTTTATCTTTGCTCAAATTAATGGGGAAATTGTCGTTTTTTTCGGTCCGAATAGCACTTTTTGTTGGAGGCTCCCATTAAAATCAATGTGGATATGTGAGGAGCCATCAAACGTGACGGCATCGTCTGCGACTTCCGGTAAAGGCAGGGCTTTTCTCCTAGCACCGAAAGTTGTGAACTTTATCGTGGATGTTCTCGACTAAATCCTTTCAGCAAAAATATGGCAATGTCGCGAAAGGATCAAGTATGACACATAGAATGGACTTGCTACCCCCATTTAAATAAGACAATCTCATTTCAGTAGGCTTTTAAAAACAAAGCCCAGGTAACCCACATCCCCTCATCAGTTGTTTCCCCTTGAAGCCTGAAAATCCCCTGAAGAGCAGACACACGCACACGCACTATACACAAATTTACATACAAAAACATAAATCCATCCAACCATCCATTTATCTACCACTTGTTCCATGGTGACTCAAATCTTAATGGTATGAGGGAAAAAAAAAAAAAAAAAAAGTATATTATTTTCACGATAAAATTCTGTTGACCGAGCTGCCATTCTTTTTTTTACCGTAAAATCTACGGTCATTGCTTAGACAGTGCAAATAGAAAAGTGGTTCCCGTTTAATTTTACAGTAAAATGATGGTGATTGGGCTTCACGGTGGAAGAGGGGTTAGTGGGTCTGCCTCACAATACGAAGGTCCTGACTAGCCAGGGTTCAATCCCGGGCTCGAGATCTTTGTGTGGAGTTTGCATGTTCTCCCTGTGAATGCGTGGGTTCCCTCCGGGTACTCCGGCTTCCTCCCACTTCCAAAGACATGCACCTGGGGATAGGTTGATTAGCAACACTAAATCGGCCCTAGTGTGTGAATGTGAGTGTGAATGTTGACTGTCTATCTGTGTTGGCCCTGCGATGAGATGGCGACTTGTCCAGGGTGTACACCGTCTTCCGCCCGATTGTAGCTGAGATAGGCGCCAGCGCCGCCCGCGACCCCAAAGGGAATAAGCGGTAGGACATCGATGGATGGATGATGCTGACTAAGCTGACTGTTTCTAAAAGTTTTTTATAAGTGCACTAAAAAAAGAAAAAAAAAAAGGTAAACAACTACCAAAAATGTATGTTGTTTTTACGTAAAACTCCCAAAAAAACTGCTAATTTTTAACGGTAAAATTCAGAACTTCCAGGTTTTTTTCTGTAAGAACTATGGTCGTTTTGCGGTTTGTGGTCTCATCCGCGGAGTCCGCAGATAAACCGCGGGTCGGGCGGGTGACATGACGAAAAAATAGATTTTAATTAGATTGGGGCGGGTGGCGGTTGAACCATTCGGAAATATTTGATATACATGGTTCTGGGATCGGTATCCTTTATCATTCAAAGAGCTATTTAGGACCCGTGTCATAAAGCGAAGAAGACAATAGGAGACGTAAACATTCTCTGGAATGATTGCCGGCAGTCACCCAGTTAAGTATTAGGGCGTGCTGTGAAGCCATTGGCTTTGTCGCCTTCGACAGCACGTACGACTGCAAGGCATACTGGGTGACACAGAGTACACTAATGGTTGTGATATAAACTATTTTAACACTTTTACTAATATGCGCCACGCTGTGAAGCCACACCAAACAAGAATGACAAACACATTTCGGGAGAACATCCTCCCAGTAACACAACATAAACACAACAAATATCCACAATCCTTTGCATCCATGACATTACCTGACTATTTTATACACCCAGCTAGCAGCAAACCCCGCCACACCCCGTGCGTCGGTAAGGTGGGCGGGGTTGGGGGTGCGGGGGTGTAAAATATATACAGGAATTGTCATGGATGCAAAGGAGTCTGGGTATTTATTTTGTTGCGTTTATGTTGTGTTAATGGGAGGATGTTCTCCCGAAATGTGTTTGTTATTCTTGTTTGGTGTGGCTTCCCAGTGTGGTGCATATTAGTAAGAATGTTAAAATTGTTTATATCACAACCATCAGTGTACTCTGTATCACCCAGTATGCCTTTCAAACTTGTATGTGTGATTGCGAAAGCTGCATGCAACATGTTGCTGGACAAACAATCGGTTTGTACATGTTGTTGAAGGTGTCAAAGGCAATGGCCTCACAGCATTCCCTAATTCTTGTCATCAGGATGAACGCCATTGGATATTCGCGAGAACGTTAGCGGCTCCCGTTGTCTTCTTTACTCTGTGAAACGGGTTGAAATAGCTCTTTGAGTGGTAAAGGTGGCCGACCGCTGATGTATTTCAATGGGCGGGTGGCGGGCGGTTGCGGTTCTGATAAAATGATAAATGGGTTGTACTTGTGTAGCGCTTTTCTACCTTCAAGGAACTCAAAGCGCTTTGACACTACTTCCACATTTACCCATTCACACACACATTCACACACTAATGGAGGGAGCGGCCATGCAAGGCACTAACCAGCACCCATCAGGAGCAAGGCTGAAGTGTTTTGCTCAGGACACAACGGACGTGACGAGGGGGATTGAACCAGGGACCCTCGGGTTGCGCATGGCCACTCTTCCGCTGTGCCACGCCGTCCCTGGTTGGTTCGGGTGGACGGCGGGTGGATGACGACTTTGGTGATGCGGTTGCGGATGATATAATTGCCTATCCACGCATCTCTAGTATTTATAGTGCAATTCATGCCAATGGAAAAATGGTACCACACCGTAAAAGGGGTGATCCGCGAAGTGGCGGGTATATTCATTCGAATAACAACAAAAATAACACAAATATTTGGGAAAATATTCATAGATATAAAGAAGAAAAAAATCAATCTCGTCACACCAGTTTGGATACGATTCGACTCGTGGTATGAAAATTATTGACCTGCCCATGTCACGTTCGAAACACATTGTGATGCGTGGGGATGTCAACTCAAGATGCACGGGACCAGACAAGCAAGTTAGCAGGTAGGAGCTGGATTTAATAAATAAAATGATAAAAGAACACTGATGCAAAGGCAAAAGAAAGCGTGTGCGACGCACGGGGAGTTAGGCTAACACTAGCACTGGAGGTAAAAGTCCAAAACGGCACCCGTCGAGCGGCCAAAAACTAAGGCGGAACTTAGCAAGCCAAAAACAGGACCAGATCATCGAACGTGAGTGTTGCATAAGTGACGAACCCAGACCGAACAAAGGGAGGAGGCAGCTTTAAATACAGAAACAATAATCAAAAACAGGTGTGCGTCAAACGGCCAGTGCAGGGGGACAAATCAAGTCGCCATGGTGACAGAAGCAGACAAGGAAGTGAATAAACTAAGAATCGGAAGCGACCATGAACCACCAAGATGAACACAAAAGACTCAAAACCAAATAATGTAAGATCGGAGCGGCGGATCTTGACAGCCCATTCCTTATCTTAATGTCCAATTCCATACAATGCATGAGCGTCAGTCTTACACTAATCAAACCATCAAGATTGTAGGTTTCCGGCAAGCCAAACCATAACAAGGACCATTCTTTTGGACGTCTTGAATTATGGAAAAATTGAAAATAAAGAATCTTTGAAGACTTAAATACAAACCCAGTTTCCATATGAGTTGGGAAATTGTCTTAGATGTAAATATAAATGGAATACAATGATTTGCAAATCGTTTTCAACCCATATTCAGTTGAATATGCTACAAAGACAACATATTTGATGTTAAAACTGATAAACATTTTTTTTGTGCAAATAATCATGACCTTTTGAATTTGATGCCAGCAACACGTGGCAAAGAAGTTGGGAAAGGTGGCAAAAAATACTGATAAAGTTGAGAAATGCTCATCAAACACTTATTTGGAACATCCCACAGGTGTGCAAGCTAATTGGGAACAGGTGGGTGCCATGATTGGGTATAAAAGCAGCTTCCATGAAATGCTCAGTAATTCACAAACAAGGGTCACCAATTTGTAAGCAAATCGTCCAACAGTTTTAGAACAACATTTTTCGACGAGCTATTGCAAGGAATTTAGGGATTTTACCATCTACGGTCTGTAAAATCATCAAAAGGTTCAGAGAATCTGGAGAAATCACTGCACGTAAGCGATGATATTACAGACCGTTGATCCATCAGGCGGTACACTGCATCAAAAACAGACATCAGTGTGTAAATGATATCACCACATGGGCTTAGGAACACTTTACAGAACCACTGTCAGTAACTACAGTTGGTTGCTACATCTGTAAGTGCAAGTTAAAACTCTGCTTTTCAAATTAAAACCCATTTATCAACAACACCAAGGAACGCCGCTGGCTTTGCTGGGCATGAGCTCGTCTAAGATGGACTGATGCAAAGTGGAAAGGTGTTCTGTGGTCTGACGAGTCCACATTTCAAATTATATTTGGAAACTGTGGACGTGGTGTCCTCCGGAATAAAGAGGAAAATAACCATCTGGATTGTTATAGGCGCAAAGTTCAAAAGCCAGCATGTGTGATGGTATGGGGGTGCATTAGTGCCCAAGGCATGGGTAACTTACACATCTGTGAAGGCACCATTAATGCTGAATGGTCCATACAGGTTTTGGAGCAACATATGTTGTCATCCAAGCAACGGTATGATGGACGCCCCTGCTTATTTCAGCAAGACAATGCCAAGCCATGTGTTACAACAGCGTGGTTTCGTAGTAAAAGAGTGCGGGTACTTTCCTGGCCCTTCTGCATTCCAGACCTGTCTCCCATGGAAAATGTGTGGCGCATTATGAAGCATAAATATGACAGCAGAGACCCCGGATTGTTGAACAACTGAAACTCTACGTAAAACAAGAATAGAAAAGAATTCCACTTTCAACAATTAGTTTCCTCAGTTCCCAAACGTTTATTGAGTTTTGTTAAAAGAAAAGGTGATGTAACACAGTGGTGAACATGCCCTTTCCCAACTACTTTGGCACGTGTTGCAGCCATGAAATTCTAAGTTAGTTATTATTTGCAAAAAAAATAAAGTTTATGAGTTTGAACATCAAATAAGTTGTCTTTGTAGTGCATTCAACTGAATATGGGTTGAAAGGGACTTGCAAATCATTGTATTCCGTTTATATTTACATCTAACACAATTTCCCAACCCATATGGAAATGGAGTTTGTATCATGTTTTCACAGATTCTAGACAACTGTGTTCACAGTTGACCAAACAAATACTCCGAGCATAACAAATGGACAAGAGGGTTTCAAATGGATATACAATTACATGAGTGCCCCTTAAAACATACCGTATTTTCAGATTTTAGAAGACATTTCGAGAAAATACATGTTTCCGTGTATAGGCAGCGCGTGAATATAAGCCGTAGAAACGTGATATATGTTGTGGAATAAATGAATTTTCCCAGAAAGATTTTGTAAATGTTTATTTCATTACCTTAATTGTTTCCAAACAGTGTCTGTAACAAGGCAGTCAAACGGCCAATTAGGCAAAACACATGTCATCGTCATGGATCTGCTGGCTGAGGAAGCTAGCTCTCCAATCAGCGAAACAGACTCAATAACTCCACGGTGACATTTTGGTGAATTTACTGAGGGATTTGTGAAACTGGAACAATCCAAAAAGAATGGCATTGTAAGTTGATAATACCAACACAGACACTCGTAAACGTGTTCGCATATTAGCTCATGCACGTCCAAATATGCATTAAAACACTCCCACAGACATCACACGTGGGACGGATTAGTGAATGAAAATTGTTACAGCTATATTTTCAAACATTACAAACGTTGCTTGGAGTGATGAATCAAGAATCCATACGAGTAAAAACGCTATGGACGGCGAGAAGCCAGAATGGCACTTTTACTTCCGGTTGAATGCATTAACTGAACGGACACTGCAGCAAATATGGTGAATGAACTCGTCCGAAGTATGGCGCCAAAGCACGAACAATGTTACGGTCAGAAAAAATGTATGTAAAAAATATCAAAAAACTTTCCGTTCTGAGTTCCCAGTGAACTGACGAACGCTGTCTTTGTTGAACCAAGCCAAAGGCTTGGAATATTCCGCTGTGTACGATGGGAGGAGACGGGACGGGTTATCCATTGTGATCCAAGACTTGCCCAAGCTCGATCCAGGACCAGTCCAAGCCCGAGGCCTCTTTTTATTTTGTGTTAAAGTGACCAACAATTGCCGTTTACATACCCCCCCATTCCTTTAGAAACATCCTTTGTTTTGTAAACAGGGAATATCCAAATAAAAGAGGAGACGTGAACCTTTTTTCATTAGAGTGTGGTGGAAGACCGTACAGAGAGTACAGTCGACGTGTCTCTCCTAAAATTGAGCCAAATTGAATCATGTCTATGTTTATTTCCTTGCTTCTTGTCTGTTTTAATAAAGCTGACAATTGCCTTTTCAGTGTATTTCTCTTTTTTCTTAACTGTTTGCATTATGGCCGTCAGGTAAGAAAAATCCATAGATTAGCCTGCGGCTTGGAAAGGGACTATAAGTAGCGGCTTATAGTCCGGAATCTATGTGTGTTCAAGTGCGCCTTTAAATTGACATGATCCAAGCAAGATTTGAGGAGATCGACCTTTGGATGACTGAGTGGGGTCATCGAAGAGAGCAGAGGTTGACCCCCGACATTAATCAAACCAAAAATCTACACGAGCACTTTACATGTCTGCTAATTGGAAAAAGGCCCGTTCCGTTTCCCATGAAACAGATTGAATGACCAATACGGCTCTGACTTGCAATCTCCCCCTTCTTCATCAGTCCTTCTGGATCCCCTTAAGTGGTTTGGTTTAATCGAGGTTACAGTTATCTAATTGTTTTTACCTCCCTATCAATCAATCAATCAATCAATGTTTATTTATATAGCCCTAAATCACAAGTGTCTCAAAGGGCTGCAAAAGCCACAACAACATCCGCGGTTCAGATCCCACATCAGGGCAGGGAAAAACTCAACCCAGTTGAGAAACCTTGGAGAAGACCACGGATGAGCCGCATACTATATGCCCTGCGGCAATTCAAGGAAAAACTGTATTTATGTTACGTTTTGTTTTGTTTTATTTCTGTACAGGTTTTATAAATGTAAAGAGAAGGCTGGTTGGAGACTAACTATTATTGTTTTCACCAGAATAAACTATGGTTGAGCCAGAAGAATGACTTGGTGTTGTCTTTTGGGGAAAAAAACACAACGCAAAGGAGTACTACATTGCTAGACTAGCATAATATTGTGAAAGTCCAGTCCATAGTGGATCTGACATAATTGTGTGAGAGTCCAGTCCATAGTGGATCGAACATAATAGTGTGAGAGTCCAGTCCATAGTGGATTTAACATAATAGTGTGAGAACCCAGTCCATAGTGGATCTAGCATAGTATTGTGAGAGTTCAGTCCATAGTGGATCTAAAATAATAGTGTGAGAGTCCAGTCCATCGTGTATCTAACATAATAGTGTGAGAGTCCAGTTTATAGTGAATCTAACATAATGGTGAGAGTCCAGTCCATAGTGGATCTAACGTAATAGTGTGAGAGTCCAGTACATAGTGGATTTAACATAATATTGTGAGAGTCCAGTCCATAGTAGATCTAACATAATAGTGTGAGAGTCCAGTCCATAGTGGATCTAACATCATAGTGTGAGTCCAGTCCATAGTGGATCTAACATCATAGTGTTAGTCCAGTCCATAGTGGATCTAACATCATAGTGTTAGTCCAGTCCATAGTGGATCTAACATAATAGTGAGTCCAGTCCATAGTGGATTTAACATAATAGTGCGAGAGTCCAGTCCATAGTGGATTTAACATAATATTGTGACAGTCCAGTCCATAGTGGATCCAACACAATAGTAAGTCCAGTCCATAGTGGATCTAACATAATAGTGTGAGAGTCCAGTCCATCGTGGATCTAGCATAATAGTGTGAGAGTCCAGTCCATAGTGGATCTAGCATAATAGTGTGAGAGTCCAGTCCATAGTGGATCTAGCATAATAGTGTGAGAGTCCAGTCCATAGTGGATTTAACAAAATAGTTTGAGAGTCAAGTCTGTAGTGGATCTAACATAATAGTGTGAGAGTCCAGTCCATAGTGGATCTAGTATAAAAGTGTGAGAGTCCAGTCCCTAGTGGATTTAACATAATAGTGTGAGAGTCTAGTCCGTAGTGGATCTAACATAATAGTGTGAGAGTCCAGTCCATCGTGGATCTAGCATAGTATTGTGAGAGTCCTGTCCATAGTGGATCTAATATAATAGTGTGAGAGTCCAGTCCATCGTGGATCTAGCATAATAGTGTGAGAGTACAGTCCGTAGTGGATCTAACATAATAGTGTGAGGGTCCAGTCCATAGTGGATCGAACATAATAGTGTGAGAGTCCAGTTTATAGTGGATCTAACATAATGGTGAGAGTCCAGTCCATAGTGGATCTAACATAATAGTGTGAAAGACCAGTCCATAGTGGATCTAACATCATAGTGTTAGTCCAGTCCATAGTGGATCTAAAATAATTGTGTGAGAGTCCAGTCCATAGTGGATCTAACATAATAGTGTGAGAGTCCTGTCCATAGTGGATTTAGCATAATATTTTGAGAGTCCAGTCCATAATAGATCTAACATATTAGTGTGAGAGTCCAGTCCATCGTGGATGTAGCATAATAGTGTGAGTCCAGTCCGTAGTGAATCTAGCATAATAGTGTGAGAGTCCAGTCCATAGAGGATCTAACATAATAGTGTGAGAGTCTAGTCCATAGTGGATCTAGCGTGATAGTGTGAGAGTCCAGTCCATTGTGGATTTAGCGTAATAGAGTGAGAGTCCAGTCCATTGTGGATTTAGCATAATAGTGTGAGAGTCCAGTCCATAGTGGATTTAACATAACATTGTGAGAGTCCAGTCCATAGTGGATTTAACAAAATAGTTTGAGAGTCCAGTCCGTAGTGGATCTAACATAATAGTGTGAGAGTCCAGTCCATCATGGATCTAGTATAAAAGTGTGAGAGTCCAGTCCCTTGTGGATTTAACATGATAGTGTGAGAGTCTAGTCCGTAGTAGATCTAACATAATAGTGTGAGAGTCCAGTCCATCGTGGATCTAGCATAGTATTGTGAGAGTCCAGTCCATAGTGGATCTAATATAATAGTGTGAGAGTCCAGTCCATCGTGGATCTAGCATAATAGTGTGAGAGTACAGTCCGTTGTGGATCTAACATAATAGTGTGAGGGTCCAGTCCATAATAGATCTAACACAATAGTGTGAGAGTCCAGTCCATAGTGGATCGAACATAATAGTGTGAGAGTCCAGTTTATAGTGGATCTAACATAATAGTGTGAGAGTCCAGTTCATAGTGGCTCTAACATAATGGTGAGAGTCCAGTCCATAGTGGATTTAACATAATAGTGTGAGAGTCCAGTTTATAGTGGATTTAACATAATGGTGAGGGTCCAGTCCATAGTAGAGCTAACATAATAGTGTGAGAGATCAGTCCATAGTGGATCTAACATCATAGTGTTAGTTCAGTCCATAGTGGATCTAAAATAATTGATTTGAGAGTCCAGTCCATAGTGGATCTAACACAATTGTGTGAGAGATCAGTCCATAGTGGATCTAACATCATAGTGTTAGTCCAGTCCATAGTGGATCTAAAATAATTGTGTGAGGGTCCAGTCCATAGTAGATCTAACATAATAGTGGGAGAGTACAGTCCGTAGTGGATCTAACATAATAGTGTGAGAGTCCAGTCCGTAGTGGATCTAACATAATAGTGTGAGAGTCCAGTCCATCATGGATCTAGTATAAAAGTGTGAGAGTCCAGTCCCTTGTGGATTTAACATGATAGTGTGAGAGTCTAGTCCGTAGTAGATCTAACATAATAGTGTGAGAGTCCAGTCCATCGTGGATCTAGTATAGTATTGTGAGAGTCCAGTCCATAGTGGATCTAATATAATAGTGTGAGAGTCCAGTCCATCGTGGATCTAGCATAATAGTGTGAGAGTACAGTCCGTAGTGGATCTAACATAATAGTGTGAGGGTCCAGTCCATAATAGATCTAACACAATAGTGTGAGAGTCCAGTCCATAGTGGATCGAACATAATAGTGTGAGAGTCCAGTTTATAGTGGATCTAACATAATAGTGTGAGAGTCCAGTTCATAGTGGCTCTAACATAATGGTGAGAGTCCAGTCCATAGTGGATTTAACATAATAGTGTGAGAGTCCAGTTTATAGTGGATTTAACATAATGGTGAGGGTCCAGTCCATAGTAGAGCTAACATAATAGTGTGAGAGATCAGTCCATAGTGGATCTAACATCATAGTGTTAGTCCAGTCCATAGTGGATCTAAAATAATTGATTTGAGAGTCCAGTCCATAGTGGATCTAACACAATTGTGTGAGAGATCAGTCCATAGTGGATCTAACATCATAGTGTTAGTCCAGTCCATAGTGGATCTAAAATAATTGTGTGAGAGTCCAGTCCATAGTAGATCTAACATAATAGTGGGAGAGTACAGTCCGTAGTGGATCTAACATAATAGTGTGAGAGTCCAGTCCGTAGTGGATCTAACATAATAGTGTGAGAGTCCAGTCCATCATGGATCTAGTATAGTATTGTGAGAGTCCAGTCCATAGTGGATCTAATATAATAGTGTGAGAGTCCAGTCCATCGTGGATCTAGCATAATAGTGTGAGAGTACAGTCCGTAGTGGATCTAACATAATAGTGTGAGGGTCCAGTCCATAATAGATCTAACACAATAGTGTGAGAGTCCAGTCCATAGTGGATCGAACATAATAGTGTGAGAGTCCAGTTTATAGTGGATCTAACATAATAGTGTGAGAGTCCAGTTCATAGTGGCTCTAACATAATGGTGAGAGTCCAGTCCATAGTGGATTTAACATAATAGTGTGAGAGTCCAGTTTATAGTGGATTTAACATAATGGTGAGGGTCCAGTCCATAGTAGAGCTAACATAATAGTGTGAGAGATCAGTCCATAGTGGATCTAACATCATAGTGTTAGTCCAGTCCATAGTGGATCTAAAATAATTGTGTGAGGGTCCAGTCCATAGTAGATCTAACATAATAGTGGGAGAGTACAGTCCGTAGTGGATCTAACATAATAGTGTGAGAGTCCAGTCCGTAGTGGATCTAACATAATAGTGTGAGAGTCCAGTCCATCATGGATCTAGTATAAAAGTGTGAGAGTCCAGTCCCTTGTGGATTTAACATGATAGTGTGAGAGTCTAGTCCGTAGTAGATCTAACATAATAGTGTGAGAGTCCAGTCCATCGTGGATCTAGTATAGTATTGTGAGAGTCCAGTCCATAGTGGATCTAATATAATAGTGTGAGAGTCCAGTCCATCGTGGATCTAGCATAATAGTGTGAGAGTACAGTCCGTAGTGGATCTAACATAATAGTGTGAGGGTCCAGTCCATAATAGATCTAACACAATAGTGTGAGAGTCCAGTCCATAGTGGATCGAACATAATAGTGTGAGAGTCCAGTTTATAGTGGATCTAACATAATAGTGTGAGAGTCCAGTTCATAGTGGCTCTAACATAATGGTGAGAGTCCAGTCCATAGTGGATTTAACATAATAGTGTGAGAGTCCAGTTTATAGTGGATTTAACATAATGGTGAGGGTCCAGTCCATAGTAGAGCTAACATAATAGTGTGAGAGATCAGTCCATAGTGGATCTAACATCATAGTGTTAGTCCAGTCCATAGTGGATCTAAAATAATTGATTTGAGAGTCCAGTCCATAGTGGATCTAACACAATTGTGTGAGAGATCAGTCCATAGTGGATCTAACATCATAGTGTTAGTCCAGTCCATAGTGGATCTAAAATAATTGTGTGAGAGTCCAGTCCATAGTAGATCTAACATAATAGTGGGAGAGTACAGTCCGTAGTGGATCTAACATAATAGTGTGAGAGTCCAGTCCGTAGTGGATCTAACATAATAGTGTGAGAGTCCAGTCCATCATGGATCTAGTATAGTATTGTGAGAGTCCAGTCCATAGTGGATCTAATATAATAGTGTGAGAGTCCAGTCCATCGTGGATCTAGCATAATAGTGTGAGAGTACAGTCCGTAGTGGATCTAACATAATAGTGTGAGGGTCCAGTCCATAATAGATCTAACACAATAGTGTGAGAGTCCAGTCCATAGTGGATCGAACATAATAGTGTGAGAGTCCAGTTTATAGTGGATCTAACATAATAGTGTGAGAGTCCAGTTCATAGTGGCTCTAACATAATGGTGAGAGTCCAGTCCATAGTGGATTTAACATAATAGTGTGAGAGTCCAGTTTATAGTGGATTTAACATAATGGTGAGGGTCCAGTCCATAGTAGAGCTAACATAATAGTGTGAGAGATCAGTCCATAGTGGATCTAACATCATAGTGTTAGTCCAGTCCATAGTGGATCTAAAATAATTGATTTGAGAGTCCAGTCCATAGTGGATCTAACACAATTGTGTGAGAGATCAGTCCATAGTGGATCTAACATCATAGTGTTAGTCCAGTCCATAGTGGATCTAAAATAATTGTGTGAGAGTCCAGTCCATAGTAGATCTAACATAATAGTGGGAGAGTACAGTCCGTAGTGGATCTAACATAATAGTGTGAGAGTACAGTCCGTAGTGGATCTAAAATCATAGTGTGAGTCCAGTCCATAGTGGATATGACATAATAGTGTTAGTCCAGTCCATAGTGGATCTAACATCATAGTGTTAGTCTAGTCCATAGTGGATCCAGCATAATTGACCGCCTCATCTTATATGACTGTGCAGTCTGAAAATCAGGTGATATTATCTCGACGGCAGCTTCTATTTTTGAGCCCAGGCACAATGTCGCTTAACAGGATTTAAATGTATGTTTTGTACACATAATGTGTTATTGCTTCCCTTGCAAATGAAGGCTTTCATTCCGTCCAAACGGGTTAGTGTCCTTTTTTTGTCTTCTCTTCTCCTGATGTGCCATCAATGAGCTACGACCAGCCCTCTGGCGCTGGCTCTCACAGTTAAACGAGACTGTGACAGCACAGAGACCCAAAAAAAAAAGAAGAAAAGAAAAAAAAAAAGAAAGGAAAGAGACAAATGCAAGGAGACGACAAGCCATTATTGCAGTTAATGCGTGTTTGTCACTTTATCACTAAGTAACAGCGGCGGCGCTTGCAAGCTGTTATGAACGGAGGCAAAGTGTGCCGGGGTAATGAACGCGACCCTACACACTGCTGTGTTTTCTGGCGGAAACACCTGCAAAAGGCAATTATAGGCAGAGTAGCAATGCATTACAGTGTTTACATTGTGGTTTTTAATGAAACTATAGAAAGACTATGGGAAAGACAAAACAGAGTTTAAACAAAGGCTGCTCCCTTTTCCCCAAGCTTGGAGCCCGCGGCTTACACAAAGGTGCGGCAAATCAATAAACTTAGTAATGAATAACGAATCAAAAATGTTTTGAAAAGTACCGGTTCTTGTGCATGTTGGCACGTCGCGACATTGCTGGATTTACGATCAGACGAGCATGATTGGCAGCGCACAATCACAGAGTACTTACAAGCAGACTCAGTGTGTAGACAGAAAAGGAAAAACGGACGCATTGTTGTTTAAAAACTAACGATAAAGGTGAAGTTAACACTGAAACACCCTCAGGATGAAGTCCTTTAAAGGGGAACATTATCACCAAACCTATGCAAGCGTCAATATATACCTTGATGTTGCAGAAAAAGGACCATGTATTTCTTTTAACCTATTTCCGAACTCTAAATTGGTGAATTTCGGCGAATTAAAAACCTTTCAGTTTATCGGTCTTGTAGCGATGACGTCAGAAATAGACGTCACCGAGGTAATACACCCACCATTTACATTTTCACATTACAAACACCGGGAGTCAGCTCTGTTATTTTCCGTTTTTTCGACTATTTTTTGGTACATTGGAGACATCATGCCTCGTCGGTGTGTTTTCGGAGGGTGGAACAACACTAACAGGGAGGGATTCAAGTTGCACCACTGGCAAGAAATCTGCCGCCAGACCCCCATTGAATGTGCCAGAGTGTCTGCACATTTTACCGGCGATGCTAAGGCAGACATGGCACAGAGATGTATGGATAACCTGCAGATTAAGTCAACAAAATCACAAAGGTGAGTTATGTTGATGTTGTTGACTTATGTGCTAATCAGACATATTTGGTCGCAGCATGATTGCCAGCTAATCGATGCTAACATGCTACGTTAATCGATGCTAGCATGCTATTTACGCTAGCTTTATGTTCATTTGAAACTAGATACCCACATTTAATGCGAAACAAACACTTACCAATCGACGGATTTAAGTTGCTCCTTGTCACGAGATGCAAAAGTCCTGATCGTTTGGTCCGCACATTTTACCGGCGATGCTAATAAGGCAGCCATGCTATGGGTTACTTCATTAGGTATACCCATGCTGTGGCCGAATAGCGTCAATAGCTATTCGCTCAATAGCTTCAGTTTTTTCTTCAATTTTGTTTCAATACATGCGTAATCTGTTGAATCGCTTAAGCCGCTGAAATCCAAGTTTGAATCCTGAAGCTAATGTCGCTATATCTTTCTGTGGTAACCGTCATGTTGTTTGTATTGGCAGCCCTGTATGACGTCACAGGGAAATGGACAGTCGCATCGCAAATAGCGAAAATTAAGAACTTTAAAGCTTTTTTTAGGGATATTGCGGGAGGTGTGAAATTTTGAAAAAAAATTTCGAAAAATAAAACAGGCCACTGGGAACTGATTTTTATTGCTTTCAACCCTTTAGAAATTGTGATAATGTTCCCCTTTAAGACATGGCTAGCTAGCTAGAACTTAAAGTCCATCCACAGAGTGCAGTATTTTAGCTACTTCTAAATCACTAATGCTGGTCTCCATGGCGACAAATAAAGTACCGGTAAGTTTCTTACAAGTATCATCCCTGCAGGACGAGGAATAGCTAAACATGTTTCACTCCACACCGTAGCTCACAGGCGTCACAATGTAAACAAACGCCATTGGTGGGTCCACACCTGACATCCACTGTAATTGTCACAGTTATTTGTTGTCGAACCCCAGGATGCAGAGAAGGAGGCAGGCATTGAATGGGAAAACATGGTTTTAATGTAAAATACTAGAACTAGAACAAACAAAGGGTACAAACAAAAAGCGCGCACATGGGCGGAATAACAAACTAAGGGTCTTTAGCATAGAAGCTAGCAAGAAACAAAAAATGACCTAGCGTGGAAGCTAGCGGGTAGCAAACACGAAAAACTGGAAATGGTTAATGCTGACAGAAACAACTTACCGCTACGACGACCAGAACAAAATGTAGCACGACGGGTAGCAGCTGTAACAAAACGACACGACAAGAGCGACATGTGGCAACGACAATACAAATGACAATACAATGTTTCAGCAACTGACACAACACAAAGCAGGTACAAATAGGAGCGGGCTGATTGGCAACAGGTGTGGCCAGGTGCCAACAGCTGCAGCTGAGGAGGAACACAGCACTCAGGGAACAAGACAGGAAGTTGACAAAATAAGAGCACTAGACAGGAACTAAGGACAGGAAATACTAAACAGAGGAAACAGACAAATGCAGAGGAAAAAACTAAAACATAGACAAACTGTCAGGGGAAAGCCTGACAGTGATGATCCATCCATCCATCCATTTTCTACCGCTTTCTCCCTTCCGGGGTCGCGGGGGGCGCTGGCGCCTATCTCAGCTACAATCGGACGGAAGGCGGGGTACACCCTGGACAAGTCGCCACCTCATCGCAGGGCCAACACAGATAGACAGACAACATTCACACTCACATTCACACACCAGGGCCAATTTAGTGTTGCCAATCAACCTATCCCCAGGTGCATGTCTTTGGAAGTGGGAGGAAGCCGGACTACCCGGAGGGAACCCACGCATTCACGGGGAGAACATGCAAACTCCACACAGAAAGATCCCGAGCCTGGATTTGAACCCAGGACTGCAGGACCTTCGTATTGTGAGGCAGACGCACTAACCCCTCTGCCACCGTGAAGCCCAACAGTGATTATACCAAGAACAATATGAATTTGAGTCGATACTACTATAATTACATTGATATATTATAAATATTTTCCCCTTTTTTACAGGAGTGCCGTTCCGTCTAGTCTTTCATTCCATTTCTACTCAAAGGGTTTCTTCGCCGATCGCTCGAGGAAACGTTTGTAAGTTTTACAATACAACTAAAACTATTCCTATTTACTCATCATCATCGGCGGTCACTCGGACGAGTATGACGATCCTCCTGGTAGGGGTGTATCCCTTTGTGGGGGATGCCTGTGCGTGACTTTGTTTAACATGGGGAGACTTGTGCACTGACAGTCACCACACGATCCTTGACAGAATCGGGTCAGGGTCCAGTGGCATGGAGTCCAAGACGACCGGGGACCCTTTTCTGCTACAGCCTTCATACGCCATGGCAGCTGTTGCGATAGTTCTTAAATATACCGTCTTCCGCCTGCTCTGCCGTTGAGGTCCACCTGGGGTTACATTAGTAAAGGGGTAAACCCTCTAGAGGAGCCTCCACTGCCGGATGCACTTTAAAGTCATGCCCAGGACTCTCCTACTAAACGGTCCCCTTGTGTGATGTCTGTAGGAATGTTTTCACGCATATTTGTACGTGCTGTCGTACTGTAATGAAGCTAGCGCCAATAGCTTACGCTAAAAACGTGTACACATGTCCGTGTGAATTTACATTGGCTTTCTTTTGGTCCAGTTTCAATTTCACAAATTCCTCAGTAAATCCACAAAAAACGTCACCGTGGAGTTATTGAGTCCGTTTAGCTGATTGGGAGAGTTATCTTGCGCAGATAGTTGGTCCGTGACGACGACTTTTGTTTTGTTTGATCAGCCGTTTTACTGCTGTGTTACAGGCACCGTTTGGAAACAATTAAAGTATGTGAAGTGAAGTGAAGTGAATTATATTTATATAGCGCTTTTCTCTAGTGACTCAAAGCGCTTTACATAGTGAAACCCAATATCTAAATTACATTTAAACCAGTGTGGGTGGCACTGGGAGCAGGTGGGTAAAGTGTCTTGCCCAAGGACACAACGGCATTGACTAGGATGGCGGAGGCGGGAATCGAACCTGGAACCCTCAAGTTGCTGGCACGGCCACTCTACCAACCAAGCTAAACCGATAATCATTTACAAAATCATATGGGGATCGCAAAAAGCAGCTGCCTGACCAGGGCTCATAAAATCTGCAGAGACACCTCCCACCCCCACCATGGACTGTTTTCCCTGCTGGACCCTAGAAAGAGGTTCCGCAGCCTCCGTAGCAGAGCCTCCAGGTTCTGTAACAGCTTCTTCCCTCAGGCCGTATGACTCTTGAGAGCATCATAATAATCCCCTCACTTCCCCCCAAAAATTGATTAACTGGCTGGAATATAAAGTCAATACAACATACATCCATAAACGTGGATGCATATGCAAAAGTGCAATAGCTTTATCAATATAGTAATCTATGTATTTTTATATATATTATTTTATCCTGCACTACCATGAGGTAAAGCAACAAAATTTAGTTATTATCTGTACTTTAAAGTTCAAATTTGAATGACAATAAAAAGGAAGTCTAATATATAATGCTTATAGTCCAGCGCGCCTTATATATAGATAACATGTTTTCCCTCTAAATTTCTTCTAAAATCTGTAGGCACGGTATGTTTTAAGGTTCACTCTGGTAATTTGATCTCCAAATTGAAACCCTCTGGTCCATTTGCTCTCCTTGCACTATTTGTTTGGTCAACCGTGATCGGCCGAAGCAACCAGACGGCCCGAGAGACCGGTCTCAGTCCGCTCCCAAGTCGAGCCAGGCCTGAGTGAGGTGAATGCCGACCTCACCAATCCACCCAAAACACCAGACATGGTGTCATCAATTGCAAGTGAGGCGATTGTGAGCAAAACCCAACAGAGAGCAGAGCAACTATCCGCACAAAACAGCAGAAAATGTCAGCCCAGAAGCATAAATACAGCAGATGACAATACCTGTTTTTTCTTCATCGGAGGGGTCAGGTCGCTCATTGTGGTTCAGTGAAGTTGTCCTCGCAGCACAGTTCTGGGAACAAAGCAACCTCGGTTACATCTCAGCAGGTAAAAAATCCAACGACTCGAAGAAAATGTTTTGAAGGCATGAGTTTTGTGAGACCCTGTTGAGACGAGGCACAACTTGAACTGTAGGTTTAACTGAGCGCTAATTGGTCCACTAACAAAAATAGAGATATTGAAGTAAAAGGGCTTCTATAATGCTGACAATAATGCCACTTATTTCAAAGTTCGAGACATAAAAATGGTGTCTGTGGTCGTGATTTCAGGTGAGTTTCAGCACAACGTCTCGTTTTAGTAGCTCCAAAATGCGGGCATGTCTGCATCAGCCGGCTGACCTCACCGACAGAAGACCGAAGGCAATTTCGTACTTCGTAGTTTGTGTTTTAGTAGCGTCTTCATGCCCCATCATGTTATGTTCACACATAATCGATCCAAACGATCACGTCTGCCAGATGTATCGTTGCAGGTTGTTGTCTACCATGAATTGATTAACGTGGATGCCGACTTAAACAAGTTGAAAAACTTATTTGGGTGTTACCATTTAGTGGTCAATTGTACGGAATATGTACTGTACTGTGAAATCTACTAATAAAAGCTTCAATCAATCAATCAAAGCAACCTAAATAAGGGTCAGCATGCATACATTTCCAAACGATGAGGAACGTAAGAACCTCTCCGGTCCAAAAGGAATGGACCAAACGAGGAGAGTTTAATTTGCATAAATTAAATCTTTCCGATTCGGTAAAAGAAGGTTTTGATCAGAGTTTGAATGTAGTAAACTTTAAGAAACTCAAGTCATAAGTGATCCTGAAAATCAGGAGCACCTTTGTTTTTGATTCCCTTTGTCCACATTGCCTTCGTGGGGAAATGGGCTCCAGTTCTGTAGATGACGTCACACCAAAAGGTAGCGACATATCGAGTCTGTACAGGGGGCGTTCAAAGTACTCAAAAAAACAAATTGATATCATGAGAAATGACTGCCAGACCGCTTATTGGTACAATTCTGGTCATCTGGACTCTACGGGTCCTTTAAAGTCTCCTGTCAGGGGAGGATACCAGGTGTCCACGGTTCATTTATGTAAGCTTTTTGAAAGGTACCAGCCAGGAGGAGGTGTTAGCTGACCCAAATTGGGACCTGCAAATGAACAAACTTTGGACCACTCTTCCGTGCACAGCTAAATGACTGGCCGGGGCTGGAAGAAGAGTCACTCCCTCATACAAATTGAAGTGGGTCTGTAAGGGACAAGCGGTAGAACATGGATGGATGGGCATACATTTCCAAACGACGGCAATGTGAGGAACGTAAGAACCTCTCCAATCCAAAAGGGACAGACCAAGCGAGAGGAGTTTAATTTGCAGAAATTAAACGATTCCGATTCGGTAGAAGAAGGTTTTTGGTCGGAGTTTGGATGTAGTAAACTTTAAGAGACTCAAGTCAAATGTGATCCTGAAAATCAGGAGCACCTTTGTTTTTAAGTGCCTTTGTCCACATTGCCTATGCGGGGAAATGGGCTCCAGTTCTGTAGATGACGTCACACCAAAAGGTAGCGACATATCGAGTCTGTACAGGGGGCGCTCCAAGTACAGTTAGTTATCGACCCATTACTCAAAAAAACAAATTGATACCATGAGAAATGACTGCCAGAGCGCTTATTAGTACAACTCCAGTCATCTGGACTTCAAAGTCTCCTGTCAGGGGAGGATGCCGGGTGTCCACGGTTCATTTATGTAAACTTTTTGAGAGGTACCAGCCAGGAGAAGGTGTTAGCTGACCCAAATTGGGACCTGCGATTGAACACACTTTGGACCACTCTTCCGTGCACAGCTAAATGACTGGCCGGGGCTGGAAGAAGAGTCACTCCCTCATACAAATTGATGTGGCTCTGTAAAGGACAAGCGGTAGAACATGGATGGATGGATGGGCTTTCATTTCCAAACGATGGCAATGTGAGGAACGTAAGAACCTCTCCAATCCAAAAGGGACAGACCAAGCGAGAGGAGTTTAATTTGCAGAAATTAAACGATTCCTATTCGGTAGAAGAAAGTTTTTGGTCGGAGTTTGGATGTAGTAAACTTTAAGAGACTCAAGTCAAATGTGATCCTGAAACTCAGGAGCACCTTTGTTTTTAAGTGCCTTTGTCCACATTGCCTATGTGGGGAAATGGGCTCCAGTTCTGTAGATGACGTCACACCAAAAGGTAGCGACATATCGAGTCTGTACAGGGGGCGCTCCAAGTACAGTTAGTTATCGACCCATTACTTAAAAAAACAAATTGATATCATGAGAAATGACTGCCAGAGCACTTATTTGTACAATTCTGGTCATCTGGACTCGACGGGTCCTTTATAGTCTCCTGTCAGGGGAGGATACCAGGTGTCCACGATTTATTTATGTAAACCTTTTGAGAGGTACCAGCCAGGAGAAGGTGTTAGCTGACCCAAATTGGGACCTGCGAATGAATACAGTTCGGACCACTCTTCCGTGCACAGCTAAATGACTGGCTGGGGCCGGAAGAAGAGTCACTCCCTCATGCAAATTCAAGTGGCTATGTAAGGGACAAGCGGTAGAAAATTGATGGATGGATGGACATACATTTCCAAACGATGGCTATGTGAGGAACTTAAGAACCTTTCCGATCCAAAAGGAACAGACCAAGCGAGAGGAGTTGAATTTGCAGAAATTAACCGATTCTGATTTGGAAGACAAAGGTTTTCATCGGAGTTTGGATGTAATAAATTTTAAGAGACTCAAGTCAAATTCCATCCTGCAAATTGAAGTGGATGGCGGGCCACACTTGACCCACGGACTATGGTTTGAACACCCCTGCAATAGCGTGTACAACAGAACCGGGCCACATGCGGGTCATTATGATTTTGAATCCAGATTTTTACGTGATAACATGTAGTATTGTAGGTGTTTATTACCTTTTGCTTTCATATTTTTCTCTTTTTTACATGTTTGTTGTGTTTTACTTGATGGTAAAAAATGTCTATAGAGGAGATGGTCTGTGAGGTAACAGAGGAGTGATGTTCATATGTTGTTAATATTCAGTGTTTTATTGTTCATAGTTAATATTATAAATCCCTTTTTCTTTACTGTACATTTTGGGTATTCCATTCAGTAAAAAACTGTAAAATTGTATTCCGTTGTTTTGAGGTTGTCTGTCATAATTGACATCGTGACTTTTGGTATTAGTGCTTCTGGAAAAAGGGACCAAAACACACATACTACGTAGCAGATTTTTACACCTAAATATGTACATATAATTCAACACACATACACCTTGGCCCCCCAGACACATTGTTTTCTCTCAATGTGCCCCCCACCCGGTGTCAAACTACTTGCCCAGCTCTGGTGAACAATGTGGTTGTTTTTGGCCTCTGGGTTGTCTCTCCAAACGTTTATTAGAACAGCTTGCAGATAATTGCGTTTACTTTCAAATGGTTGGCCCTTGGAGTTGTGACGTTAAGTAATGTACAATCAAGGCCTTTCGGCACCAGGTACCCTCCAGTGCCTGAATCCAAAAAAACACTTCAACAACCTCTGATATCTTGACCTGGATATCCTAAATAGGATTTTTCTTAGACACAATAATCCAGGATTTTTCTTTCTACATTTAAAACACTTCATTGGGGCCTAGTTCATAACATCTAATGATGGTTCTTTGATGACAACTTTGCATAGATTTGTGCAGCTTTCTAGCTTTTATTGTGCACTATGGACATAGGTCAACGCCACCAGCAATCGGTTTTGGGTGACTTTCACCAAAACATATACCAGATGATCGTGCGAAATTAGCGGCTAACCGTGGTTTGTGGTCGGCACAAAGGAAGGGGGCGAAGATGCGGGAGGACGAAAACGAGGAAAGAAACCCGGTTGACGTCCAGGTCTGGAACTATATGCTGGCTAAGGTTAAACTTCTACAGAGTCTAACGTCGTAACGCCAGATCCTGGATGTATACATGTGTATACGGACAATGAAAAAGCTTTTCAATTCTATGTCATGTGAATAGCTCAGCTGCATTCGAAGTTGTAAAAAATAGAGACCAAAGCCTATCAGCTATGTTACGAGCTACAGTTGTAATCAAAATTATTCAACCCCCACACAATTTTGGTGTTTTAGAAAGTTTGACATTTATTCCGTATTTTGTTTAAAGTCATATCAAATAAAGATGCATTAACTAGACAAATGCAATTTGAATTACAACATAATATTTTGTAACATACCAAACAGTGTCATTTCTCTTAATATCTCATTGACAAAATTATTCAACCCCTTGAAGATCATAACTCTTAAGAACTGAATTTGAATAAGGTCTTTTCAATCAGGAGTTGAAAACACCTGTAGATGTGATTAGAACCTTAATGAGCAACAGTTAAACTGATTGAAAAAGACTGTGACGCTCAGCTTCTTGTAGATGGTCAGTGGTGTATTTGCAACATGGTGAAGTCCAGGGAGTGGTCAAAGAAGTCAAGAGAGGAGGTAATATCTCTTCATAAGAAAGGATATGGATATAAGAAAATAGCAAAGACATTACACATTCCAAGAAACGCAGTTGAGAGCATAATTCGCAAGTTTAAAGCTAAAAGCACAGTGGAAACACTACCTGGGTGTGGTAGAAAGAGGATGCTGTGTGCGTACAGTGGTGAAAAACCCCCGGGTAACAGCTGAGGAACTACAACAGGACATTGCGGAGGGGGGAACGAAGGTTTCGTCCCAGACAATAAGGCACGCACTACGAGATGAAGGCCTCCATGCCAGAACTCCCAGGCGCACCCCACTTCTGACTACCAGGCACAAGAAAAATAGACTCCGGTATACCAAAAAATCATCTGGACAAACCCCAAAGGTTTTGGGAAACTGTTCTATGGAGTGATGAGACAAAACTGGAACTCTTTGGGCCTATGAATCAACGTTATGTCTGGAGGAGAAAAAATGAAGCTTACAAAGAGAAGAACACCTTGCCTACTGTTAAGCATGGTGGGGGGTCAATCATGCTCTGGGGCTGTTTCTCTGCCTCAGGTACCAGGAATTATGAATTGTATTTCTTACCTGGATATATTAGCTGCAAATGTCATGAAGTCAGTGACGAAGCTGAGGCTTGGGAGACGTTGGACCTTCCAACAGGACAACGATCCCAAGCATACCTCCAAATCAACATCAGAGTGGTTGCAGAAGAAGGGCTGGAAGACTCTGGAGTGGCCTTCACAGTCGCCAGACCTAAATCCTATAGAAAAGCTGTGGTGGGACTTGAAGAAGGCAGTTGCAGCACGCAAGCCCAAGAATATGAATGAACTGGAGGCCTTTGCCCAAGAGGAATGGGCTAAAATACCTGTAGATGGTTGCAAGAAGCTTGTGTCCGGTTATGTATCACCTTTGAAGGATGTCATTACTGCCAAAGGGTGTTCTACTAAGTACTAAAGATGCATGTAACTAGGGGGATGAATCATTTTGTCAATGAGATATTAAGAAAAATGTCCTTTTTTGGTATTTTGTAAAATACAGTGTTACAGTTGAAGTTGCATTTGTCTATTTGACACATCTTTATTTGATATGACTATAAACAAAATACGGAATAAATGTCCAACTTGCTAAAACACCAAAATGGTGTGGGGGTTGATGAATTTTGATCACAACTGCACTTTGCTAGTGTAATTACGGATTATGTAACTTACTTGTCTATTGCCAAACACTTCTCACGAAGGTTGTGAATCTTTGAGCACCACATGATTCCATTCAATTTTGGGGGATAACTATTCCATTCAATCCTCGATTGAAAACGAGTCTCGATTCAAACTACCGTATTTTTCGGAGTATAAGTGGCTCCGGAGTATAAGTCCCACCTGCCGAAAATTCATAATAAAGAAGGAAAAAAACATATATAAGTTGCACTTGACAATAAGTTGCAGTTTTTGGGGAAATGTATTTGATAAACCCCAACACCAAGAATAGACATTTGATAGGCAATTAAAATAAATAGAAAATAGTGAACAACATGCTGAAGAAATGTACGTTTTATGACGCATAAATAACCAACTGAGAAGGTGCCTGGTATGTTAACGTAACTTATTATGGTAAGAGTCATTCAAATAACTATAACATATAGAACATTCTATACGTTTCCTGAACAATCTGTCACTCCTAATCGATAAATCCCATGAAATCTTATACGTCTAGTCTCTTACGTGAATGAGCTGAATAATATTATTTGATATTTTACAGTAATGTATTAATAATTTCACACAAGTTGCTCCTGAGTATAAGTCGCACCCCAGGCCAAACTATGAAAAAAAACTGCGATTTATAGTCCGAAAAATACGGTAAACACTTTTTTTTTTACAACAGTTATATGATTAACTACATTCCTCCATAAAATATAATAAATAACCGCTTTGATCATGGGTGTCAAACTCTAGCCCGCGGGCAAAATCTGGCCCGCCGTGTAATTGAATTTGGCCCTTGAGGCAATATCAATTTAGCATTAGAGCTGGCCCGCCGGTGTTATACAGCGTCGGTGCCGCTGTAACACCTCATTCACCGCTAATACTCGTACTTGCCAACCCTCCTAATTTTCCCGGTAGACTCCCGAAGTTCAGTGCCCCTCCCGAAAATCTCCCAGGGCAACCATTCTCGCGAATTTCTACCGATTTCCACCTTGACAACTATATTGGGGGCTTGCATTTAAGGCACTGCCTTTACCGTTCTCTACAACCTGTCGTCACGTCCGCTTTTCCTCCATACGAACAGCGTGTCACATAATATTTGGGGCTTTTACACACACACAAGTGAATGCACAGCATACTTGGTCAACAGCCATACAGGTTTACACTGAGGGTGGCCGTATAAACAACTTTGGCACTGTTACAAATATGCGCCACACTGTGAAGCCACACCAAACAAGAATGACAAACCCATTTCAGGTGAAAATCCGCACCGTAACACAACAGAACAAATACCCAGAACCCCTTGCAGCACTAACTCTTCCAGGAAACTTCCAGCAAACTGACCAATAATTAATGTTTTATTCATGCATTTTCTCTTGCTACTTCAAGGCTTGAATGTTTGGTTCATTCATTATTGTTATTTTATTTTCAAATGTATTATTACCCTGTGGAAAAAATTTTATATTTAGCTCAGAAGATTGCAAATAGAAAAACAGGCGTTTTATTTGTATTTAAATTTGATTTGATATGCCATTGATATTGTTTTTAATTATCATTATTATTATTTAAAACTGGATTTTGCATGTCACTGAAGTTATATAAGCCTTGCTTGTTCAATATTTAATGCAAAACGTGTTTGGGTCCCTATTAAAAGGTTCAACCTTGGCCGCCGGCTTTGTTCCGTTTAAAATTTTGGCCCACTCTGTATTTGAGTTTGACACCCCTGGCTTTGATGAATGTTTGTAATACTTATCTCTACAACAAATATGAGCATCTACATCAACAATATGATTGGCCTGGCTGGAAAAAAACGATTAAAATATATATATATATATATATTTTTTTTTTTTTAAATCCATTAAGAATCATTACGAATAACAAATGCGCTTCACAAGAAAATATATTTTTGACACTCCTTGTAGGCACTGATCCAATGTTGTTTAAGTTAATTTATATTTTACAATTTACATTTTTACTTTATTTGTATTTTATGAAAATGTATATATTGAATGCTTAGAGTCATTATAAGGCTCACTTTATTTGTAATTATTACATTTGTCTAAATAATTTGATGACGTAACTGCTTTAATTGCATATATGGCGAAAAGATCTGTGTTTAGTTAGATGGTTTTGGACGCAAGGTGTTATGGGTAATGGCAGTCAGGTGCGGTGGAATCAAGCCACACAGTTTTTTGACCTCACTCTTACTTTTTCTTACTTTTTCCAACCCTTTGTTACTGTAACAAACTATCTTTATTTTGCCATTAATTTCTTCCCACATCGTTATTGTTTTACGTTTTTTAAGTTGCTAAGTAATCTACACAAAATGAAAAGGAACATCTGGAGTTTTGTTGTTTGTTAGCGTCAAGCTAAGGCTTCATTAGGAATCCAGAAAAAATATTTTTGAGGAAAATCATTCTTTATTTGGCTGGAAAACGGTGATGCTATTGTCTTACAGTAGAAGGCTAAACTAGCTACACAACAACCCGAGCTAATCCGGGAGTAAACATCAAACATTTCTAACCTACTGCTATCACTTAACGTTTCATTGTCTTCTCCATTGCCATAGGTAGTAGTCACCGAACCCGCCATGAAAATTAGTTTTTCAGAAAATCCATACCAGTTAGTGGGTGAAACAGGACTCATCTTGGCACACGCTCGAAGCGACTTATTCCGCAGTTGCCGCAAAACAAAAAAAGTCAGCCGGGCCAGATGAGACAGGAGGTTTGAATATTAGCCCGAGTTGAGTAGTATACCAATAACAGCATTTCTCTCTGGCACTCAGAGGTCGGACATTACCTTTTCTTCTCCCTTATCTCTCCTGCTTGCTTCTCTGTGTTAACTTTTTTTTGTTTTCTATTTTTGCACTGCTCTCCAAATCTAAACATTGGAACTATTTAACTGGCCTCAACGAAATTGACAAGATCTTGGGTTCAGGGCGAACCTGCTTGTCTTGACAGAGCGGTTGTTGCAGTGGACACTCCTGTGATTTTGGATCACATCGGACCGTCTGCCCCGCAGGTTTGAGGACCAGTCATAGAAAATTTAGAGTGAAAAGCAAATTTTTATTTTCACTCGTATGCAAAACATTCTAACTTGGATTGTTTCCCTGGCTTCGAGACTCTCCCGAAGGACAGTGCAGCGAAGACACAACAAACTCCCTTCTTGTCTCTCATGGACACACACCTGTTGTCGTTGACTTTGGACTACCAACTGCACGAACATCAAGGCCGCGGAACAGAGACACACTGCATGCAGGCTTACACACAAACATGCATCCACAAAAATATACGCCAGACACATACATATCCCACCCAATCCAATGCCCTCAACGCAAATCCTATAGGGGTGATGAAAGGATGATCAGCGCCTGAGAGCTGCGGCCTACCACCCTGACCCCGCACTCCCTTCCCTGTCTTGCTAGATATCTCGAGATGTATGTTGTAATATGCATATGTGCTTTCATATGGAGGTTTTTTTCCCCACTAGATTGTATTTTTTTACTCATCCTTCCCCAGTGTTTTACCTTTTTCCCCATTTTTTGCGGGGCGCCTTGTGGCGACCCATCAGCGTTCCTGTTCTGTAACCCTGTGTTTGTCTAATCTTGAACGGGTTTGTGCTGAAAACAAAGTTTCGCTGTACTTGAGCAATGACAATAAAGACCTATTCTATCCGGAGAGGTATAGCTCGGTTGGTAGAGCGGCCGTGCCAGCAACTTGAGGGTTGCAGGTTCGATCCCCGCTTCCGCCATCCTAGTCACTGCCGTTGTGTCCTTGGGCGAGACACTTTACCCACCTGCTCCCAGTGCCACCCACACTGGTTTAAATGTAACTTAGATATCGGGTTTCACTATGTAAAGCGCTTTGAGTCACTAAAGAAAAAGCGCTATATAAATATAATTCACTTCACTATCCTATTCGGTTCTTCAAGTTTTAGGCATTTTGTTCTCTAAATTACAGATGCGCGCCGTAACTAAACATGGTGGACAATGTATGGATAATCTGTTAATGATGTTCACCAGTTGGGCACATACCAAACGGATAGTTTGGTATGTTGATAGGAGGGCAAGATCATTTTATAAATATCTCCGCGATGCCTCCATGCATTGATTGAAAATTTCCGGTACTTATGCCATCCATTTTTTACCGCGTGTCCGTTTTTGGGATTGCGGGGGGTGCTGCAGCCTATCTCAGCTACATTCGGATGGAAGGCGGGATACACCCTAGATAAGTCGCCACAGCAAACAAAGTAACTTTGTAGTTACTTTGTTTTTTCTCGTATTCACTTAGTGAATACCTTGTTCTTACTTTGTATCTACAGTACTTGGTATTTATTTTGTTTCTACTAGGTATTTAGTTTTTAGTTACTTGGTAGTTACTTTTTTTTCACCTGGTATTTATCATGTTTTACTTTGCAGTTACTTTATTTTTACTCGTATTTACTTGGTGGTTACCTTGTTTTTATTCAGTATTTACTTGGTGGTTACCATGTTCTTACTTTGTATCTACTTAGTATTTATTTTGTTTTTACTCGGTATTTAGTTTGTAGTTACTTAATAGTTACTTTTTTTTTACCTGGTATTTATTATGTTTTACTTTGTAGTTACTTTGTTTTTACTCGTATTTACTTGGTGGTTACCTTATTTTTACTTTGTATTTACTTGGTATTTACTTTGTTTTTACAAGGTATTTAGTTGGTAGTTAATTGGTAGTTACTTTGTTTTAACCCGGTATTTTTTTTAATAATGTTTTTACTTTGTAGTTACTTGGGTTTTACTTGTATTTACTTTGTGGATACCTTGATTTTACTCAGCATTTACTTGGTGATTACCTTGTTCTTACTTTGTATCTACTTGGCATTTATTTAGTTTTTACTAGGTATTTAGTTTGTAGTTGCTTAGTAGTTACTTTTTTTTTTACCTGGTATTTATTATGTTTTACTTTGTAGTTACTTAGTTTGTACTCGTATTTATTTGGTGGTTACCTTATTTTTACTCAGTATCTACTTGGTATTTACAAGGTATTTAGTTTTTAGTTACTTGGTAGTTACTTTGTTTTGCTCTGGTATTTTTTTGTTATGTTTTTACTTTGTAGTTACTTTGTTTTTTCTCGTATTTACTTGGTGAAAACCTTGATTTTACTCAGCATTTACTTGGTGATTACCTTGTTCTTACTTTGTATCTACTTGGTATTTATTTTGTTTTTACTATGTATTCAGTTTGTAGTTACTTAGTAGTTACTTTTTTTACCTGGTATTTATTATGTTTTACTTTGTAGTTACTTTGTTTTTACACGTATTTACTTGGTGATTACCTGGTTTTTACTCAGTATTTACTTGGTGGTTACCTTGTTTTTACTTTGTATCTACTTGGTATTTCCTTTGTTTTTACTAGGTATTTAGTTTGTAGTTACTTGGTAGTTACTCTTTTTTACCAGGTATTTATTGTGTTTTATTTTGTAGTTACTTTGTTTTTACTCGTATTCACTTGGTGGTTACCTTGTTTTTACTCAGTATTTACTTGGTGATTACCTTGTTTTTACTTTTTATCTATATGGTATTTACTTTGTTTTTACTAGATATTTAGTTTGTAGTTACTTGGTAGTTACTTTCTTTTACCTGGTGTTTATTATGTTTTACTTTGTAGTTACTTTGTTTTTACTTTTTTTTACTTGGTGAAAACCTTGATATTACTCAGCATTTACTTGGTATATACCTTGTTCTTACTTTGTATCTACTTGGTATTTATTTTGTTTTTACTAGGTATTTAGTTTTTAGTTACTTAATAGTTACTTTTTTTACCTGGTATTTATGTTTTACTTTGTAGTTACTTTGTTTTTACTCGTATTCACTTGGTGGTAACATTGTTTTTACTCAGTATTTACTTGGTGGTTACCTTGTTTTTACTTTGTATCTCCTTGGTATTTACTTTGTTTTTATGAGGTATTTAGTTTGTAGTTACTTTGTTTCAAACTTGTATTTTTTTTATTATGTTCTTACTTTGTAGTTACTTTGTTATTACTCGTATTTACTTGGTGGATACCTTGTTTTTACTCAGTGTTTAATTGGTGGTTACCTAGTTTTTACTCAGTATTTACGTGGTGGTTACCTTGTTTTTACTTTGTATTCCCTTGGTATTTACTTTGTTTTTACAAGGTATTTAGTTTGTAGTTACTTGGTAGTTACTTTGTTTCAACCTTGTATCTTTTTTAATTACTTTTTTACTTTGTAGTTACTTTGTTTTTACTCGTATTTACTTGATGGTTACCTTGTTTTTACTCAGTATTTACTTGGTGGTTACCTTGTTTTTACTGTGTATCTACTTGGTATTTCCTTTGTTTTTACTAAGTATTTAGTTTGTAGTTACGTGGTAGTTACTTTTTTTTTACCAGGTATTTATTATGTTTTACTTTGTAGTTACTTTGTTTTTACTCGTATTTACTTGGTGGTTATCTTGTTTTTACTTTGTATCTACTTGGTATTTCCTTTGTTTTTACTAGGTATTTAGTTTGTAGTTACTTGGTAGTTACTCTTTTTTACCTGGTATTTATTGTGTTTTATTTTGTAGTTACTTTGTTTTTACTCGTATTTACTTGGTGGTTACCTTGTTTTTACTCAGTATTTACTTGGTGGTTACCTTGTTTTTACTTTTTATCTATATGGTATTTACTTTGTTTTTACTAGATATTTAGTTTGTAGTTACTTGGTAGTTACTTTCTTTTACCTGGTGTTTATTATGTTTTACTTTGTAGTTACTTTGTTTTTACTTTTTTTTACTTGGTGAAAACCTTGATATTACTCAGCATTTACTTGGTATATACCTTGTTCTTACTTTGTATCTACTTGGTATTTATTTTGTTTTTACTAGGTATTTAGTTTTTAGTTACTTAATAGTTACTTTTTTTACCTGGTATTTATGTTTTACTTTGTAGTTACTTTGTTTTTACTCGTATTCACTTGGTGGTAACCTTGTTTTTACTCAGTATTTACTTGGTGGTTACCTTGTTTTTACTTTGTATCTCCTTGGTATTTACTTTGTTTTTATGAGGTATTTAGTTTGTAGTTACTTTGTTTCAAACTTGTATTTTTTTAAATTATGTTCTTACTTTGTAGTTACTTTGTTATTACTCGTATTTACTTGGTGGATACCTTGTTTTTACTCAGTGTTTAATTGGTGGTTACCTAGTTTTTACTCAGTATTTACGTGGTGGTTATCTTGTTTTTACTTTGTATTCCCTTGGTATTTACTTTGTTTTTAAAGGTATTTAGTTTGTAGTTACTTGGTAGTTACTTTGTTTCAACCTTGTATCTTTTTTAATTACTTTTTTACTTTGTAGTTACTTTGTTTTTACTCGTATTTACTTGATGGTTACCTTGTTTTTACTCAGTATTTACTTGGTGGTTACCTTGTTTTTACTGTGTATCTACTTGGTATTTCCTTTGTTTTTACTAGGTATTTAGTTTGTAGTTACTTGGTAGTTACTTTTTTTTTTTACCAGGTATTTATTATGTTTTACTTTGTAGTTACTTTGTTTTTACTCGTATTTACTTGGTGGTTACCTTGTTTTTACTTTGTATCTACTTGGTATTTCCTTTGTTTTTACTAGGTATTTAGTTCTTAGTTTCTTTGTAGTTACTTCGTTTTTACTCGTATTCACTTGGTGGTTACCTTGTTTTTACTTTGTATCTACTTGGTATTTATTTTGTTTTTACTAGGTATTTAGTTCGTTGTTACTTGGTAGTTTCTTTGTTTTTACCTGGTATTTACTATGTTTTTACTTTGTAGTTATTTTTTTACTTTACGTAAGGACTTATGCAGATACCAAATGCACATTCGCAGGTACCAAATCGGTACGAAATAGTGGTTTTCCATGACAGAGCCTCTTTAAGATGATTGAAAATTGTGACCTTTAGCAGGAACTTTTACATATTACATCAAGTTCTAATTTCAGAAATCATTGTCGCGACCAACAAAGCACTTAAAGGTCACGCACATACCGATGGGATGAATGAAGTCATCTCAAATTCTGTTCAATATTCTTGTCCGTGCTTTATGACAACTATTAGTTGTGGCGCAGTTGGGAGAGTGGCCGAACTTGAGTGTTCCTGGTTCGATCCCCACCTTCTACCAACCTTGTCCTGTCCGCTGTGTCCTTGAGCAAGACACTTAACCCTTGCTCCTGATGGGCCGTGGTTAGGGCCTTGCATGGCAGCTCCCCCTGTCAGTGTGTGAATGAGTGTATGAATGGGTGAATGTGGAAATAGTGTCAAAGTGCTTTGAGTACCTTTAAGGTAGAAAAGCGCTATACGTGTATAACCCATTTGCCATTTAAATATATATTGCCCCTGATATGCCGTCAGTCAACCATGGATGTGTTGATAATTATTCATTTGTTACATTTAAGTGGTAAAAAGCCTCCATTCTATCTGGTCTCATCCAACAAATTAATCAGTTCTAAAGAAGACCTAATGCCTTTATTTCAATTTGATTACAAATAACCCAAATTTCCAATCAGAATTACAATGTGGTCCTCAATAACCAGAAATCATGGCCCTAATTAAAGACAAAAGTAATGTTCCTTAAATATCTAAAAGTATTCATATTTTCTGCATCTCATATTATGCTCTTTCTAGTGCTGTTGTTTTTATATTAGAGTTTGTATCCGATCAGATTACAGCTATTTTATGTTGCCATGCTGTATGAAATCTGCCTTGGGCCTTCGAAATCAGCAATGCAGACATCTGTGCACTGTAAGTGAACAGACACATACAGTTGATGGACAATTTCCATAGCCAATGAGATCACGAGTTGTTGTCAGTAAGGCCTAGGAGCTGGCCCTGACATTTACGCGACCTGTGATTGGCTACTCACTTGGGAGTCCCAAGTCACAAGTTGCGAAAACAGGAAGTGGCACCGGAACCATAGAAGGCCACAGAAAACTCACCGATACTCACAAAGAAGGAGAGCAAAACGTTGATTAGGTGGCAGATACTCAGCGGTCTAGTGGTTGGAGTGTCCGACCTGAGATCGGTAGGTTGTGAGTTCAAACCCCGGGCGAGTCATACCAAGAACTATAAAAATGTGACCCATTGCCTCCCTGCTTGGCACTAAGCATCCAGGGTTGGAATTGGGGGTTAAATCACGAAAAATGATTCCCGGGCGTGGCACCGCTGCTGCCCACTGCTCCCCTCACCGCCCAGGGGGAGGAAAAAGGGGATGGGTCAAATGCAGAGGACAAACTTCATCAAACGTGTGTGTGGTGGCAATCATTGGTACTTTAACTTTAACTTCAGATATACTGTATATTTGCAAGCCCATTTTCAAGATGGATACTTAAGAGAAACTACATCTTGTGAAACGAGACCGACACCGGAAGCTATCCCGGCGGTGAAATGGTTTACCCGCGACTTTCACACCAATCAACAGACTACGACCAACTACCGACTACGAGCGGTACCACCGGCTCATATGGCCTGGAATGGGTGCTACAATTTTTTCATGTTTCATTTGTTTTGTACAACTATTTTAATTTTCACAGTACCAACATCCGCGGTCCTCTCCAAGGTTTCTCATAGTCATTCACAATGACAACTCACTGGGTTGTGAGTTTTTCCTTGCTCTTATGTGGGATCTGAACGGAGGATGCCGTTGTGGCTTGTGCAGCCCTCTGAGACACTTGTGATTTAGGGCTATAGAAATAAACATTGATTGGAATAAGCGGTAGGAACTGGATGGATGGATGGATGATTGAAAAGCTGCCGTACAAACACATTTGAGTCCGTTCATTTGGTTTCCTATAAACATGTTATCACCTTCAAGATGTCGGCGTTCTGTGAGAACCTTGAGTACGTAGCGAGTATCAATGTCGGCAAACATAATTTAATCATTAATTGTACGAAACTTCGCAAAAACTAAGGTGGGAATAAAAAATAAAAATACTCTTTGTATTTCTTGACACACATATTCATCGTTCCACTGGATCGTGAGTTTGACAGGTGGATCGGTGCGGCGTCTTCAGTAATGCGGACGCTGTATCGATTCGTTGTGGTGAAGAAGGATCTGAGCCGGAAGGCAAAGTTCTCCATTTACTGGTCGATCTACGTTCCCAACCTCGCCTATGGTCTTGAGCTTTGGGTTATGACCGAAAGGACAAGATCACGGGTACAAGCGGCCGAAAGGAGTTTCCCCTGCCGGGTGGTTCTCTCTTACTGATAGGGTGAGAAACTCTGCCATCCGAGGCGTTCGGGTGTTGGGTGCCGACCGATAGGAGGCCACGGGAAAGACCCAGGACACACGTTGGGAAGACTATGTCTCCCAGCTGGCCTGGGAACGCCTCGGGATTCCCTGTGAAGAACTGGACCAATAGGCTGGGGAGAGGGAAGTCTGGGCTTCTCTGCTAAGGCTGCGAGTATGACAATGCTCTTGGTAGGGGTGTATCCCTCTATGGAGGATGCCTGTGCGTGACTTGTGTGGAGACTGGTGCACAGACAGTCACCACTCGATCCTTGACAGAATCGGGTCAGGGTCCAGTGGCATGGAGATCAGGATGATTGGGGACCCTTTCCTGCTGCAGCCTTCCTCCGCATTCACAGCCGTTGTGGTAGTTCTTACATCTACCGTCTTTTGCCTGCTCCGCCGTTGAGGTCTTCACCATATCCCTGGCTAGGGGGGCAGTCAGGTACTAAGCCTTTGCCAAGGGCCACCTGGGGTAACAGTCGTAAAGGGGTTCACCTCCTAGAGCCCCAAGACCCCATAGAGGAGCCTCCACTGCCGGATGCACTTTAACGTCATGCCCAGGACACACATATTAGCTATGACCATATAAGGACCAGCCAAGGAAACCCACTGACAATACATCCAAGATTGAAAGTTTGCCGTTCATATGAATTTGCATAAAAAGCACGCGTAGAACAATTGAACGCGGGCCCTGAATGACAATGATCGGTATTTCCTTTGAAGCGACTTCTGCCTGGCCTGTGACATCACATCTGGTCGCCGTCGCCTTGGATACAAGCAGCTGGAGGTCAGACGGCGTATTCATCGCAAAATAAAATGTCTACGTCAAGCTGAGCCGAGGAAAGACATGTGCACATTTTCGCCTCGTGTTTATATTGATATAGCCCTTGAAGTGCCTTAAAGGGGCTTTGAAAACTATCGACATCTCCTGACATCTGCACTTTGGTTGTATTTTGACTATCAGTCACAATACTCATGTAAGACAAGAACACATGTATTTTTCTTTTTTTTATGCATTCTAAATTGGAAATAAAGATTAGCAAAAGTCAGCTAAAAATAGAGTCAACAGAGGTTTGTCTAGTCCACCAATACAGCGCTCTAAGAACATACCCAAACACCTCCGTCAAAGTTCCATCTGTCAGGTAGCAACAGGTCCGTTCATAACAAGTCATATTTCATTAACAGCCCCATCGCATCGTTTGCTATTCCTTTCAACAACAAACCTACGACTCACGGCGACTTAGCGAGAGACAACAAAGACAACCTTGGGACAAACGATGACCTTGAAGCTTTTATTTTTGAGCCTGAATATAAGGAGGATGGCTTGTAAGTTTTAGAATTTGTGTGCTGAACAGATGCAGCTTTAGTGAAACACGAAGCATCATGTAGAAGTATTTCTAAGTGCTAAACACGATATGCTAACTAGGAACAAACAAAAAATAGCCACTTACTGTGCAAAGTCTGCTCTCATTGAGATGAAGACTCATGTGGTGTTTATATTTTCCCGTTCACATGAAGAATGAATCATAATACAATCAATCAATCAATCAATGTTTATTTATGTAGCCCTAAATCACAAGTGTCTCAAACGGCTGCACAAACCACATTGACATCCTCGGTTCAGAGCCCACAAATGAGACAAGATGCATATGGAAATCCGCCTTTTTGCCTTCAATATATGTTTTTTTTATAATTGATATGTTGATCAAATGTGACATGTAAACAGATTATATACTTTGCAACTGATGTAAACAGTGAACATATAGTATTTGTGACATGATGCCAAATACAGTGGCGCAAAAAAGTATTTAGTCAGCGACCGACTGTGCAAGTTCTCCCATTTAGGGCTATATAAGTAAACATTGATTGATTGATTGACTTAAAATGATGACAGAGGTCTGTAATTTTCATCATAAGTACACTTCAACTGTGAGAGACAGAATGTGAAAAAAAAAATCGAGGAATTCTAATTGTAGGAATTTTAAAGAATTTATTTGTAAATTATGGTGGGAAATAAGTATTTGGTCAACCATTCAAAACTCTCACTGATGGAAGGAGGTTTTGGCTCAAAATCTCACGATACATGGCCCCATTCCTTCTTTCCTTAACACGGATCAATCGTCCTGTCCCCTTAGCAGAAAAACAGCCGCACAGCATGATGTTTCCACCCCCATGCTTCACAGTAGGTATGGTGTTCTTGGGATGCAACTCAGTATTCTTCTTCCTCCAAACATGAAGAGTCGAGTTTATACCAAAATGGATACATGGATGATACAGCAGAGGATTGAGAGAATGTCATGTGGTCAGATGAAACCAAAATAGAACTTCTCTGGGCCCGAGATCGTCTAAGACGGACTGATGCAAAGTGGAAAAGTGTTCTGTGGTCTGACGAGTCCACATTTCAAATTGTTTTTGGAAATATTCGACATCGTGTCATCCGGGCCAAAGGGGAAGCAAACCATCCATCCATCCATCCATTGTCTGCCGCTTATTCCCTTTGGAGTCGCGGGGGGCGCTGGTGCCTATCTCAGCTACAATCGGGCGGAAAGCGTCGTAGACCCTGGACAAGTCGCCACCTCATCGCAGGGCCAACACAGACAGACAGACAACAATCAACCTATCCCCAGGTGCATGTCTTTGGAAGTGGGAGGAAGCCGGAGTACCCGGAGGTGAACCCACGCATTCACGGGGACGACATGCAAACTCCACACAGAACGATCCCGAGCCTGGGATTGAACCCATGACTACTCAGGACCTTCGTATTGTGAGGCAGACGCACTAACCCCTCTGCCACCGTGAAGCCCAGAAACAAACCATCCAAACTGTTATTGACACAAAAACCAGCATCTGTGATGGTATGGGGGTGCATTAGTGCCCAAGGCATGGGTAACTTACACATCTGTGAAGGCACCATTAATGCTGAAAGGTACATACAGGTTTTGGAACAACATATGCTGTCATCTAAGCACCGTCTTTTTCATGGACGCCCCTGCTTATTTCAGCAAGACAATACAAAGCCACATTCAGCATGTGTTACAACAGCGTGGCTTTGTAAAAAAAAAAGAGTGCAGGTACTTTCCTGGCTTGCCTGAAGTCCAGACCTGTCTCCCATGGAAAATGTGTGGTGCATTATGAAGAGTAAATTATGACAGCGGAGACCCCAGACTGTTGAACGACTGAAGCTCTACATAAAAAAAAGAATGGGAAAGAATTCCACTTTCAAAGCTTCAACAATTAGTTTCCTCAGTTCCCAAACATTCATTGAGTGTTGTTAAAAGAAAAGGTGATGTAACACAGTGGTGAACATGCCCTTTCCCAACTACTGTGGCTCGTGTTGCAGCCATGAAATTCTAAGTTAATTATTTGCAACAAATTAAAAAACAAGTTTATGAGTTTGAACATCAAATATGTTGTCTTTGTAGCATATTCAACTGAATATGGGTTGAAAAGGATTTGCAAATCATTGTATTCCGTTTATATTTACATCCAACTTCATTTCCCAACTCATATGGAAATGGGGTTTGTACTCGAGATTTTTTTCCCCTGGTCAATGTTTGCGTTGTGCGCCTCCTGTCTCCGGTGGTCTCTCGCTGCAACCACAGACACGCCACCCCCCCTCTGAGATGTCGGCAAAGATGAAAGAGGCTGACAGACAGAGCGCTTCAGACGATGCACATCGCAGCGGGGCTCGCGTCATGCGGGGCGAAGCGGGATGCCTGTAAGTTAATAGTTTCTCCGCGCCTCACTCGGCAGCGTTTTCCACCGGGATCAGCGAGCATCAGAGTCAAACGCGATCATTTGGGCTTTGCACGTCCCGCCCTATTTATTCTCGGCAGACTTTTCCTGTCACAATACGGAGCACCTGACAGCTTGAGGGATTTCCTCTCGACCGAAACAATGAGTTGCAGGGGTTTCCTCTTGATGCAACGGCCACGGCAAAATTAAAGCACCCAAACCTTAAAATTATATATAATTGTTTTTGAGAATTGGCTGCTTTAATATACATATATATATATACATATATATATATATATATATTTTTTTTTTTTTTTTTTTTTGACAGGAGAACAGATTAAAGTAATACACTCAAAATGTTGATATAACATGGTTTTTGTGTCCATTAATTAATGATTAATTTATTCCCAGTCATGGTCAAAAGTTGTGAAGAACATAATGTCATGGCTGTCTTGAGTTTCAAATAATTTCTACAACTCTTTTTTTTTTGTGATAAAGTGATTGGAGCACATACTTGTTGGTCCCAAAAAACATTTATGAAGTTTGGTTATTTTATTAATTTATTATGGGTCTACTGAATATGTGAGCAAACAGTACCTACAGCAATGTTAATATTTGCTTACATTAATTACAATAAGGCACTTTTGGTAGCCATCCACAAGCTTCTGGTTGAATTTTTCACCACTCCTCTTGACAAAATTGGCGCAGTTCAGCTAAATTTGCTGGTTTTCGGACACGGACTTGTTTCTTCAGCATTGTCCACACGTTTAAGTCAGGACTTTGGGAAGTTCCATTCTAAAACTTTAATCCTAGCCTGATTTAGCCATTCCTTCACCACTTTTGACGTGTGTTTTGGGGTCATTATCCTGTTGGAACACCCAACTGCGCCCAAGACCCAATCTCCGGGCTGATGATTTTCGGTTGTCCTGACGAATTTGGAGGTAATCCTCCTTTTTCATTGTCCCATTTACTCTCTTTAAAGCATATGTTCCCTTGGCAGCAAAACAAGCCCAGAGCATAATGCTAGAACCACCATGCTTGGCGGTAGGCATGGTGTTTCTGGGATTGAAAGCCTCACCTTTTCTCCTCCACACAATATTACTGGACATGGACTTGTTTCTTCAACATTGTCCACACGTTTAAGTCAGGACTTTGGGAAGTTCCATTCTAAAACTTTAATCCTAGCCTGATTTAGCCATTCCTTTACCACTATTGACGTGTGTTTTGGGGTCATTGTTCTGTCAGAACACCAAACTGCGCCCAAGACCCAATCTCCGGGCGGATGATTTTCAGTTGTCCTGACGAATTTGGAGGTATACCTCCTTTTTCATTGTCCCATTTACTCTCTTTAAAGCTTCTGTTCCCTTGGCAGCAAAACAAGCCCAGAGTATAATGCTAGATTCACCATGCTTGGCGGTAGGCAGGGTGTTTCTGGGATTAAAAGCCTCACCTTTTTTCATCCACACTATATAGCTGGGTTTTGTAGCCAGAAAGCTCAATTTTTGTTTCATCTGACCACAGAATTTTCCTCCAGAAGGTCTGATCTTTGTCCTTGTGATGTCAGATGAAACAAAAATTGAGCTATTTGGCCACAGCCACGACATTATGTTATCTACAAGTGTATTTAAACTTTTGACCACGACTTTCTTTGCGAAACAATTATGCACTGTAGCTCCCTATCTACCAGTTGCTTTGGACATCCCTAGGTTGATACTGTGATTTTTATTTGTTTTCGTTTGAATCCTTCTTTTTGGAGACTTCCATAAAGATTTACTGTGCAAGTCAGTGGTGTCAAACTCAAAAACAGAGTGGGCCAAAATTTAAATCTGAACAAAGCCGCGGGCCGAGGTTGAAAAAATTAACCCTTTAATAGGGACCCAAACAATTTTTGCATTGAATATTGACCTAGAAAGGCTTCTATAACTTTATAGTGACATGCAAAATCCAGTTTCAAATAATAATAATTAAAATTAAATAAAAACACAAATTTAATGCCTTTTTCGGCGGCGGGTTTGAGTTGGGGCGGGGTTTGGTGGTAGCTGGGGTGTATATTGTAGCGTCCCGGAAGAGTTAGTGATGCAAGGGATTGTGGGTATTTGTCCGGTTGAGTTTATGTTGTGTTACGGTACGGATGTTCTCCCAAAATGTGTTTGTCATTCATGTTTGCTGTGGGTTCACAGTGTGGCGCATATTTGTAACAGTGTTAACCTTGTTAATACGGCCACCCTCAGTGTGACCTGTATGGCTGTTGACCAAGTATGCCTTGCATACACTTGTGTGTGTGTATGAGCCGCATATATTATGTGAGTGGGCCGGCACGCTGTTTTTATGGAAGAAAAGCGGACGTGGCGACATGTAGAGAACGCCAAAAGCAGTGCTTTTACGGCCCGCCCCCAATATTATTGTCCGGGTGGAAATCGGGAGAAATTCGAGAGGGGCACTGAACTTCGGGAGTCTCACGGGAAAATTGGGAGGGTTGACGAGTATGAGTATTAGCGGTGAATGTGGTGTTACAGCGACGGGCCAGCTCTAATGTTAATTTGATATTGCCTCAAGGGCCAAATGAAATTACACGGCGGGCCAAATTTGGCCCACGGGCCAGAGTTTGACACCCATGGTGTAAGTTGTACGATTGCGTCCCCCAGGATGCAAAGGATGGCAGGAAGCAGCTTGTAAGTAATATGGCTTGTTTAATTCCGGTACGAGGGACAAAAACATCCAGGGCAATAGCCTAGCGTGACGCTAACTGGAACTCAGAAGGCAAACAACAAGAAGGTCCAAGTATAGCAATGCAGACGCGTAACTGCCACATAGGATAAACCAACACAGGACTGCAGTATGTTTTTAAATATCGGCCCAGAGCATAACACTACCAACACCATGCTTGACAGTAGGAATAATGTTCCTGGGATTAAAGGCCTCACTGTTTCTCCTCCAAACATGTTGCTGGGTATTGTGGCAAAACAGCTACATTTTTGGGTCATCTGACAATTCATGGATCATGTTTTGTCGAGTTACGTTCTGGACTCCCTTAGTTCCACTTTTGTTTACCCCTGGCTTTATTTTAGTCACCTTATTTTGGTTTATTGGGTTCCCTTGCTTATGGTTAGTGGTCCCACGCTCAGCTGCTGTCAACCACTAATCAGAGAGCTATTTATTCACCTCGCTGGCGTCATTGTTTGCTACATGGACCTGTTACGTGAGTTTTGCCTTGTCTCTAGTTTATGCTAAGTGCTAGCTTCTTCGTTTCCGGCGCTAACTGTTTGCCTTAGCTTCCCGTGCCTTAGGCACGCTTGCCTTTGTTGTTTGCCTGTATTTTGTAAGTTGGATGATTTATGAGGAATAAATCATATCCGACCTCACGCTTTCGTCCGGAGTCGTCCGTCTACATTTCAGGAGAACGCAAGACTCGACCCAAACGGTGACACTTCTGGAGGAAAGTTCCGTGGTCAGATTAAACAAAATATCAGCTCTATGGCCAATGTATATGTATATATGTGTGTATGACAACCTTAAAGATTTGTATTTAATCAGAAATACCAAGCAGCTAAAATGCGCCAAACATGGATAAGTGTGGAGAGTGTTTTGCATTTTTCCCACCATATCTTTTAATTTTTTTATATCCACAGATTAGGTTGTAATGTGTTATGTGTGACCATGTCTGTTGGCATTTTGTGTTGGTCCGATTTACTATTTTTTTGCACCAGGACTAGGGAAGGTTTTCTGCATTGGGTCATATAAGTAAATGTTGCGGTTCTTTGAATCAAAGCATGGTAAGTGGTCATAGACCTGAAATGCTCAAGTTGTCCACAAGATGACAACAAAACAGTAACGTGGAAAATGACTAACAATTAATCAAAATCTTAAGCGGTAGGAAATGGATGGATGGATAATCAAAATCTACGAGTGGCCAGGTTACTTATACACATGTCCCGTGGGCTAAATTGAAGACGTAATTTGGACAACGCACTTGAAAACTATTCAATAAAGCAAATTGTAGGATAAGCAGCAACAAATGGAAATATAGCAAAACGATATTTAAAAAAAATATATGTGTTAATACCAAATAACAGCTTTGTTTTCAAATCTACACTTTCTTTAAAGTTAAAGTTAAAGTACCCATGATTGTCACACACACACACACACACTAGGTGTGGCGAAATTATTCTCTGCATTTGAGCCATCACCCTTGATCACCCCCTGGGAGGTGAGAGGAGCAGCGAGCAGCAGCGGTGGCTGCGCCCGGGAATCATTATTTGGTGATTTAACCCCCAATTCCAACCCTTGATGCTGAATGCCAAGCAGGGAGGTAATGGGTCCCATTTTTATAATCTTTGGTATGACTTAGCCGGGGTTTTGAACTCACGACCTACCGATCTCAGGGCGGACACTCTAACCCAGGGATCTCAAACTCACTTTACCTGGGGGCCACTTGATGCAGAGTCTGGGTAAGGCTGGGCCGCGGGAAAAGATTTCCTAAAAAAAATGTTCCATACTCCTCAGCCTGGAATATATTTGTATTTAGCAGACGCACGGAGAATAATGTTATTTCCGCAATGTGTGTCGTTCCGCTTTCCCTCCCTACAGCAACACGGCGGTCGGCGGATAATAGCCGGGAAAGTACCGAGATAGCGAGCGCAAAATAGTGACGGCTCCCGGAGTGTTATCCGGCATCTTAAAGAAATATATGTAGTGTTCATCGTGTGAGGCAATGCAAATTAGACAATAAGAAAAAAACACAAATTTGAATTGGGACGGTTATTACTGACAGACAGGTGTCGCGGTGTGACGTAAGAAAACCCTCGTCTCCATGGGAACGTCTGTCG
>NC_084631.1:30850832-31018332 GCF_033978795.1 Nerophis ophidion | reverse complement strand
GCAATTAAGAGTTGGACAATATCAGGATAGCGGCAAAAAAGTGTTTGGACATTTTTCAGAATATCCACAATGTTCAGTGAACAGGCTATGTTGTGTGTGACCATGTATGTTGGCCTATGCTTTAGTTGCATTTCTGAATTTTTTTTGCACATTGACTAGGGAAGGTTTTCTGGATTGTGTCATATAAGTAAATGCTGTGGTTTTTTTTTCAAAGGACTTTCCAGGGTCCATCGATCTGATTTACTTATGACCTCTACCCCAATGCTTTGTTGAACTCATAAAGAGGCCGACGGGCCGTAGTTTGGACACCAGGCTCCTGGTTAAGGCGGTGCGATCCCTCCTCCCACACTACCTCCAATTCCCGCCAAGAAGATATACCAGTGCCTAGTTTTGTCATGATCTGTATTAAATCACCATCCTAATGCAGGTACACCGGCTAATTAAATCAAGCAGGATTTGCTCTGCAGACTTTGGTGACGGCTTTTTTTGTGAACAGAAACACAAAAAAGCGAGTTCTCACAAATTAACAGGACTTGGGTGTGACGGACCTGTTAAGGACGTGCTTGTTAAATGCTTACAATGCAGGAACATTCAGAATGTAGGCTGTCATTTTAACGACCCGTAGGGGGCGAATATAAACCGATCACCCCCCCAGAGCTAGGGGTTAATGTTAGTGTTATCTCCGATGCCATATACCCTGGATCGGTTTTAATGGGTCACTTGAGTGCGTGCTCGGGAAGACAAGGTGCAGTCATGAATGCAGTTAGATTGGTCGGGTTTTTCAGTGCGGGCCGCCTGTAGAAGACTTGAGGGAAATATCAGTTTCTAACTGAATTTATGTCTAAATAGCAAAATAAAAAAATTTGGTTAATTTTTTGGGGGGCAGGCTTACTTTGCCACACCCAAAAACTCTGGTCTGTACTTGAATAAGACGGTGGGGCAGCACGATTAAAGCCAAAATCATAATCCAAGGCTTGAATTTAACCGCGGAAAATGTGGCAAAAGCCGCGAACGCCCTCGTCTTTTGCCGCAAGACCTAAAAAATGTTATCAACATCTGCTGAAACGACTACGAGGCATGTTGTTGCCGGGTTCGATCTTCCAGGGATGCGTTGACAATGAACACAGCGTAAGGTAAGGTATGATGAATTTATTAAAGTAACAAAGGGAGCTAAAGAACAAAAATACTGGAGCTAATAGATCGACAAAGAACGCTAGCATAAAAGCTAGGGATAGCAAACAGAAAACTAGAATTGGCACAAAGGCCCACTTAAAAGGGAAAACAAAATCATCAGCGTGAAAAGCTAGAGGAATATACATACAAAAGGTCGTCTCTGTTGTGCGAAGGCAAATTAGGATCCCAGAATGAATAACGAAAAGGGATCGAGCATAAATAAGGGAGGTGATCAGAGGAAACAGGTGTGCATAGATAAGGGGCAGGTGAACTAATGAGCTACCATGGTGACAAACTAAAGAGGAAATAAAGACGTCAAACAACAGAGTGATACAAAAATGGAACAATAAACCAGAAAATGTATAGATCCGAGCAGTGGATCGTAACATCTGTGGCACAAACATTCCGTGACCACCCTTGACTTTTTACTTGCGAATGGACGAGGGATGTAACAATAAACGGAATAATGATAAATACCGATAAAAACCCAGACGGTTAGTAACACCCTCTCATGTTTTTAATTACCCAAAAACCGGCATTTATGAATGCATTTTAGGCATTTAGCGTCGTTAGGCTTAAAAATCATGGCGGACTAGCTACACGGACTTTGCACCGGATGTTTCCCCCTCAAAGTAAAATGGAGCCAAGCGCTTGGTTTAACCTTTTGAGGCCCAAGCTGTTTGTTTACATGTTTTTTTTTTATTTCTCTTTGCCATTTGGGCTTATCCATCCATCCATTTTCTACCGCTTATTCCCTTTCGGGGTCGCGGGGGGCGCTGGCGCCTATCTCAGCTACAATCGGGCGGAAGGCAGTGTACACCCTGGACAAGTCGCCACCTCATCACAGGGCCAACACAGATAGACAGACAACATTCACACTCACATTCACACACTAGGGCCAATTTAGTGAATAAAAACTAAGAATCATCTTTTGATATGATGTACTTAGTCCATACAGTAAAGAAAATAAGTCTTTGAACACCCTGCCATTTTGCAAGTTCTCCCACTTAGAAATCATGGAGGGGTCTGAAATGTTCACGGTAGGTGCATGTCCACTGTATGAGAGATAACCTAAAAAGAAAATTCCTGAAATCACAATCTAAGATTTTTTAACAATTTATTCGTGTGATACAGCTGAAAATAAGTATTTGAACGCCTGTCTATCAGCTAGAATTCTGACCCTCAAAGACCTGTTAGTCCGCCTTTAAAAGTCTTCCTCCACTCCACTGTATTATCCTGAATCAGATGCACCTGTGTGAGGTCGTCAGCTGCATAAAGACACCTGTCCACCCCTTACAATCTGTAACCCCCAAACATTCAGCATGGCTAAGAGCACAAAGCTGTCCAAAGACACCAGAGACAAAATTGTATAACTCCACAAGGATGGAAATGGCTACAGAGAAATTGCCAAGCAACTTGGGGAAAAAAGGTCCACTGTTGGAGCAATCATTAGAAAATGGAAGCAGCTCAATCGGAGTGAAGCCCCATGCACGATATCACCTCGTGGGGTCTCAATGATGCTAAGAAAGGTGAGGAATCAGCCCACGACTACACAGCAGGACTTGGTCAATGACCTGAAAAGAGCTGGGACCACTGTTTCCATGGTGACTGTTGGTAATACACTAAGACGTCATGGTTTGAATTCATGCATGGCACGGAAGGTTCCCCTGCTTAAACCAGCACATGTTAAGGCCCATCTTAAGTTTGCCAATGACCATTTGGATGATCCAGAGGAGTCATGGGAGAAATTTTAGTGGACAGATGAGACCAAAATTGACTTTTTTTGTAAAAATTCCACTATGTGTGTTTGGAGGAAGAAGAATGATGCGTACCATCCCAAGAACACCATACCTACTGTGAAGCATGGGGGTGGTAGCATCATGCTTTGGGGGTGTTTTTCTGCTCATGGGACAGGACGACTGTACTGTATTAGGAGAGGATGACTGCAGCCATGTATTGGGAGATTTTGGCCAAAAACCTCCTTCCCTCAGTCAGATCATTGAAGATGAGTCGTGGCTGGATCTTCCAACATGACAATGACCCAAAGCACACAGCCAGGAAAACCAAGAAGTGGCTTCGCAAGAACCATATCAAGGTTCTGGAGTGGCCTAGCCAGTCTCCAGACCTAAATCAAATCGAAAATATTTGGAGGGAACTGAAAATCTGTGTTACACAGCGACAGCCCAGAAACCTGACTGATCTAGAGAAGATCTGTGTGGAGGAGTGGGCCAAAATCCCTCCTGCAGTCTGTGCAAACCTGGTGAAGAACTACAAGAAACGGTTGACCTCTGTAATTGCAAACAAAGGCTACTCTATCAAATATTAATGTTGGTGTTCAAATACTTATTTTCAGCTGTATCACACAAATAAATTGTTAAAAAAAATCATAGATTGTGATTTCTGGATTTTTCTTTTTAGGTTATCACTCATACAGTGGACATGTACCTACCATGACAATTTCAGACCTCTCCATGATTTCTAAGTGGGAGAACTTGCAAAATAGCAGGGTGTTCATATACTTATTTTCTTGACTGTAAGTACACAAACGTGTACTTCATGTTTAGTGAAGTGAATTATATTGATATAGCGCTTTTCTCTAGTGACTCAAAGCGCTTTACATAGTGAAACCCAATATCTAAGTTACATTTAAACCAGTGTGGGTGGCACTGGGAGCAGGTGGGTAAAGTGTCTTGCCCAAGGACACAACGGCAGTGACTAAAATGACGGAAGCGGGAATCGAACCTGCAACCCTCAAGTTGCTGGCACAGCCACCCTACCAAACGAGCTATGCCGCCCCAACATGTTAATTCTTATTTTTTTACATTTTTTTTTTTCAAATTCCATTGTATGTTATGCTGTACTTCTCTGACACCACCAGGTGGCAGTATAAGGGTCCATATAAGCGGCCACAAGACCCCAATTCAGTAGTGTACACAATTTTGGAAATAAGAGCTAAAAAGTGCTGTCCACGCATGTGGACACTAAGCCTTTTTAACGTAAATTTCCCTCATTTTTCGCTGTGCATTTCAGAGCACACTGCTGCGTTTAGATGGAAAGAGGTGTGTTCAATATTGGAGACATTTGTCCTTACACTAAAAGTACACATTGAAAGAGAAAACTATTTGATGTTTTGCAGCAGGCGATGTGTCAAAACGTTGTCACAACTTGTTTATAAAGCATTTACTTTGTTAAATGGGATGTTCACTTCCTTTATTTGAATGCCAACTGTATTAGTGTTCAAATAACATCATATTAGCTCAATTTTTTGTCATCTCATCGACCTGAACGCATGTTGTGAAAATTGTGTATTCGATGTGAGAGGTGTCACTCTCTACTTTTGTTGGCGAAATTGTTGAACAGTATCAAGAGAAGAACAAAGCTTGTTTATTAGATTTCTTCTTCATTAGCCAAACAAGGTTGTTAAACATTACTTGTTTTTTTTTTTTTTTCACGTCAAAGTTATTATTTCAAAAATATTTATGTGACACAGCATTTAGTTGATTTTGTATAGTTAATTGCGACATATTTCTGCTCAAACTCTTAATGGATCTGTCCCGGTACATCATCTACATGTACACACATTAGTACATGTAAATGTCCACAACTTAAAAAATACAAAAATAATAAATAAAAAAAACACCTCACTTTATCCAAAAGGAAAAAATAGAGATAAAAGTTTCATGAATTGACAAAAGCTGACAGGTTTATATTAACAATAATTATCAAAAGAAAAAAAAAACATACATATATATATATATATATATATATATATATATATATATATATATATATACATATATATATATACAGTGGGGCAAAAAAGTATTTAGTCAGTCAAAAATTGTGCAAGTTCTCTCTCTTAAAATGATGACAGAGGTCGGTAATTTTCATCATAGGTACATTTTAACTGTGAGAGACAGAATGTGAAAAAAAAATTCAGGAATTCAAATTGTAGGAATTTTAAATAATTTATTTGTAAATTATGGTGGAAAAAATGTATTTGGTCACTTCAAACAAGGAAGATCTCTGGTTCTCAAAGACCTGTAACTTCTTCTTTAAGAAGCTCTTCTGTCCTCCACTCGTTACCTGTATTAATGGCACTTGTTTGAACTTGTTATCTGTATAAAAGACACCTGTCCACAGCCTCAAACAGTGAGACACCAAACTCCACTATAGCCAAGACCAAAGAGCTGTCAAAGTACACCAGGAAAATAATTGTAGACCTGCACCAGACTGTGAGGAGTGAATCTACAATGGGCAAGCAGCTTGGTGTGGAAAAAATCAACTGTGGGAGCAATTATCCACTGATAATCTCCCTCAATATGGGGCTCCACGCAAGATCTCATCCCGTGGAGTCAAAATGATCATGAGAACGGTAAGCGAAAATCCCAGAACCACACGGGGGGACCTGTTGAATGAGCTGCAGAGACCTGGGACCAAAGTAACAAAGGTTACCATCAGTAACACACTACGCCGACAGGGAATCAAATCCTCCAGTGCCAGACGTGTCCCCCTGCTTAAACCAGTGCATGTCCAGGCCCGTCTGAAGTTTGCCAGAGAGCACATGGATGATACAGCAGAGGATTGGGATAATGTCATGTGGTCAGATTAAACCATTATAGAACATTTTGGTAGAAACTCAAATCGTCGTGTTTAAAGGAGGAAGAATACTGAGTTGCATCCCAAGAACACCATAACTACTGTGAAGCATGGGGGTGGAAACATCATGCTTTGGGGCTGTTTTTCTGCTAAGGGGACAGGACGATTGATCCGTGTTAAGGAAAGAATGAATGGGGCCATGTATCGTGAGATTTTGAGCCAAAACCTCCTTCCATCAGTGAGAGCTTTGAATGGTGGACCAAATACTTATTTTCCACCATCATTTACAAATAAATTCTTTAAAATTCCTACAATGTAAATTCCTGGATTTTTTTTTTCACATACTGTCTCTCACAGTTGAAGTGTACCTATGATGAAAATTACAGACCTCTGTCATCATTTTAAGTGGGAGAACTTGCACAATCGGTGGCTGACTAAATACTTTTTTGCCCCACTATGTGTGTGTATATGTATGTATATATATATATATATATATATATATATATATATATATATATACACAAACCCCGTTTGTCTATGAATTGGGTAATTGTGTTAGATGTAAATATAAACGGAATGCAATGATTTGCAAATAATTTTCGACCCATATTCAGTTGAATATGATGCCAGCAACACGTGACACAGAAGTTGGGAAAGGTGGCAATAAATACTGATAAAGTTGAGAAATTCTCATCAAATACTTATTTGGAACATCCCACAGGTGTGCAGGCTAATTGGAAACAGGTGGGTCCCATGATTGGGTATAAAAGCAGTTTCCATGAAATGATAAGTAATTCACAAACAAGGATGGGGCAAGGGTTACCAATTTGTAAGCAAATTGTCGAAAATTTTTTGAACAACATTTCTCAACGAGCTATTGCAAGGAATTAAGGGATTTTACCATCTATGGTCCGTAAAATCATCAAAATGTTCAGAGAATCTGGAGAAATCACTGCATGTAAGCGATGATATTACGAACTGTTGATCCCTCAGGCGGTACTGCATCAAAAACAGACATCAGTGTGTATAGGATATCACCACATGGGCTCAGGAACACTTCATAAAACCACTGTCAGTAACTACAGTTGGTCGCTACATCTGTAAGTGCAAGTTAAAACTCTGCTATTCAAAGCAAAACCCATTTATCAACAACACCAAGGAACGCCGCTGGGCAAGTGAAAAGTTGTTCTGTGGTCTGACGAGTCCACATTTCAAATTATATTTGGAAACAAGGGACGTGGTGTCCTCCGTAACAAAGAAAAAAATAACCATTCGGATATTTCTAGGTGCAAGGTTCAAAAGCCAGCATCTGTGATGGTATGGAGGTGTATTAGTGCTCAAAGCATGGGTAACTTACACATCTGTGAAGGCACCATTAATGCTGAATGGTCCATACAAGTTTTGGAGCAAGATATGTTGTCATTCAAGCAACGTTATAATGGACACCCCTGCTTATTTCAGCAAGACAATGCCAAACCACGTGTTACAGCAGCGTGTTTTCGTAGTAAAATAGTGCGGGTACTTTCTTGGTCCGCCTGCAGTCCAGACCTGTCTCCCATCGAAAATGTGTGGCGCATTATGAAGCGTAAAATACGACAGCGGAGACCCGGACTGTTGAACGACTAAAGCTCTACATAAAACATGAATGGGGAAGAATTCCAGGTTCAACAATTAGTTTCCTCAGTTTCCAAACGTTTATTGAGTGTTGTTAAAAGAAAAGGTGATGTAACACAGTGGTGAACATGCCCTTTCCCAACTACGTTGGCACGTGCTGCAGCCATGAAATTCTAAGTTAATTATTATTTTTTTTTAAATAAATAAAGTTTATGAGTTTGAACATCAAATATCTTGTCTTTGTAGTGCATTTAATTGAATATGGGTTGAAAATAATTTGCAAATCATTGTATTCCGTTTATATTTACATCTAATACAATTTCCCAACTCATACGGTAACGGGGTTTGTATATATAAATACACACACACGCACACTCATATATACACACACAAACATAAAGATATATACACATATATAAGTAGGTATATATATATATATATATATATATACATATATATATATATATATATATATATACATATATATATATATATATATATATATATATATATATATATATATATATATATATATTATGTATTAGGAGTGTGGGAAAAAATCGATTCGAATACGAATCGCGATTCTCACACGAATCGCGATTCTCACGTTGTGCAATTCAGAATCGATTCTCCATCCATCCATCCATCCATCATCTTCCGCTTATCCGAGGTCAGGTCGCGGGGGCAACAGCCTAAGCAGGGAAACCCAGACTTCCCTCTCCCCAGCCACTTCGTCCAGCTCTTCCCGGGGGATCCCGAGGCGTTCCCAGGCCAGCCGGGAGACATAGTCTTCCCAACGTGTCCTGTGTCTTCCCCGTGGCCTCCTACCGGTTGGACGTGCCCTAAACACCTCCCTAGGGAGGCGTTCGGGTGGCATCCTGACCAGATGGCCGAACCACCTCATCTGGCTCCTCTCGATTTGAAGGAGCAGCGGCTTTACTTTGAGTCCCTCCCGGATGGCAGAGCTTCTCACCCTATCTCTAAGGGAGAGCCCCGCCACACGGCGGAGGAAACTCATTTCGGCCGCTTGTACCCGTGATCTTATCCTTTCGGTCATGACCCAAAGCTCATGACCATAGGTGAGGATGGGAACGTAGATCGACCGGTAAATTGAGAGCTTTGCCTTCCGGCTCAGCTCCTTCTTCACCACAACGGATCGGTACAACGACCGCATTACTGAAGACGCCGCTCCGATCCGCCTGTCGATCTCACGATCCACTCTTCCCCCACTCGTGAACAAGACTCCTAGGTACTTGAACTCCTCCACTTGGGGCAGGGTTTCCTCCCCAACCCGGAGATGGCATTCCACCCTTTTCCGGGCGAGAACCATGGACTCGGACTTGGAGGTGCTGATTCTCATTCCGGTCGCTTCACACTCGGCTGCAAACTGATCCAGTGAGAGCTGATATTGAATCGAGGGACACCCAAAGATTTGCAGCCCTAATATATATATATATATATATATATATATAGTATGCATGCATGCTTTGGAGACCCAGCCTCAAAATAAAATGTTTGCCTTGATGCCTTTCCAACTTGCCTTGGTGCCCTAAAATATGAGTCCTCCTTTAGAGCAACACTTGCCTTGACCTTAAAAAGTTAAACTTTGAGGTTTAAAAATATATTTTTTTACATTAAAATTATTAATCACAAATGGGAATGGGTAACAAATCTGCTGCTTTTTTTGGTACCCACCTAATCCCGATTCACGTGAAGTCCTTACGGCAGCTTGGTTGCGTGTTATGTCAGGAATATTAATGTTAATTCCGACAATTAGTATTACCATTTTGAATCAAAATAATGGAAAAAAAATTGTTTTTTTTAACTCCACTTTGATACACTCACGGATTCACTGGCAATAGTTTTCTCGCTAAATTGCTTACATGAAAGCAAGAAACATTAACGTCAGAAACGACATAACCCAATCTGAATTTATACAGACACATTACTGTCTGGGCAACTGCGATATTAAATTGTGCGAGCTGGGCTGCCGTAGCACAGAATGATTGATTAGAAAAATCCGATAAAGAGGTGGTATTACGGTGCGTTTAAAGACCGCGGAAAGTATGTATTTTTTTAATTGCAATGCAATTTTCATAGAAATAAATCCTAAAGTGAAAACTAATATTTAAAACAATAAAAGTTTAGTTATTAAAACAGAAAACATACTAAAACACTATCAGTCAAGCATAAGAAGCACAAAACCTGCAAAATAGTGGCTTGTTTTAATCTATTTGTTTTGGTTATTTAAAAAGATATATATAAAAGTACTTTTTCAGCATATTCAATAATTTCACCATCACGATTAGAAGTGGGAATCTTTGGGCGGCTCGTGATTCATTTACGATTCAGGAACTACAATTCAATTAAAAATCGATTGTTTATGCATCTTTATTATTGTCTATTGATGCGGTTGTAGACATTTTTATTTTACTAAATACAGATTTTTCACTTTTAACTTTTACAAACAGTGTAGTCATAATAAAGAAACAATTAAATTAATTTCAATCACATGTATTAATTTATTGAAAATGTGTGCATAGCTGGAACATAAGGGGCTATTTAAATAAAATGTATGCTTTACTCCGACACCACCAGATGGCAGTATAATTGTCCACATAAGTGGTCATAAGAACCCAATTCAGTAGTGTTCCCAATTTTGGAAATAAGAGCAAAAAAGGTGCTGTCCACGCATGTGACCATTAAGCCTTGTTATCGTAATTTTCGCTCGATTCCCGCCAAACATTTAAGAGCTGCTGTGTTTGGATGGAGACAGGTGTGAACAATATTGGAGACATTTGTCCCCACACTAAAAGCACACATTGAAAGAGAAAATTATTTGATTAAATAATTCAATGATTTCACTATAACGATTAGAAGTGGGATTCTTTGGGCGGCTCACGATTCAGGAACTACAGTTCAATTAAAAATTGATTATTTATGCATCTTTATTATTGTCTATTGATGCGGTTGTACACATTTTTATTTTACTAAATACAGATTTTTTTAGTTGTAACTTTTAAAAAGAGTGCATTTATACAAAAAAAAAACAACAGTAAATTAATTCAATTACGAATATTAGTTGAATGAAAATGTGTGCACAACTGGAACATTTTAGAACTGTCAGCATTTCTTTAATTACAATAAATACATTTATTATCGATTATTGGCGTTTACTAACCAATATCATAATTGCCCATGTCCAAATTGCGATGCATCAAATAATCAATTATTTCCCCCACCTCTAATAATGATGATCATTTTGGTCACACTAATCGTGATATAAAATATTGTCACATAACCAACACTTTGCCATCACTGAAGCAGCACTGAGAGCGGACTCAGCCAAACTGCCTCGAGGTAATGTTGCGGTTTTCAATTCCGACAAGGACATTGACTTCTAAATGTAATGACAAAACAAGATAACGGGACAGAATGAAAGTATCATAATCAAGTCATTTGATTGTTTCAATAAAAAATATATTTTTTTTAAATAAAAACAATTATTATTCATTAACACACACGTACTGAAAATTGGTACTGTAATCACAATTATTCATTATTAGGTCAAACTTTTTGCTTCCCACTTATCGGAAGCTTTATGAAACTGTTTAACTAGAGGGCAAATAAACATACTTTTAAAGACAAACCTTTATGCTGTGTTCATTATGACAATTAGCATTTCTCCTTTTCTACTTCAGCTTTAGCTATCCATTTTTTGATGGGTTTTCTTCCAGTGCCAAAAAAAAACCACAGGTGGCCCGCGCATCAAAATGGACCCTACTGCTAAACCTAATCATGCATTGAGTGATATGTAGTGCAAAGCATGTTATCTAATAATAAAATATAAAAATATGTTATTGTGTGTAAAAATCGAGGATTTTTATGGTGTCTGTTATTACATTATATAAATATACTTGCAGTGTGTATATAAAACATTACATAGTTATGAAGGTGTCTGTTACTACAATATATACATACTTGCAGTGTGTATATTGTACATATTACATATTGTTATGACGGTGTCTGTTACTACATTATATATATATATATATATATATATATATATATATATATATATATATATATATATATATATATACATACATACATACACTTGTAGAGTGTATATTGTACATATTACATATTGTTATGGTGTCTGTTACTACATATATATATATATATATATATATATATATATATATATATATATATATATACATACATACATACATACATACACTTGTAGAGTGTATATTGTACATATTACATATTGTTATGGTGTCTGTTACTACATTATATACATACTTTCAGTGTGTATAAGGTACATATTACATATTGTTATAAAGGTGTATGAACACTATTTATATACTTGCAGTGTGTTTATAAAACATATTACATATTGCTATGAATGTGTTACTACATTGTATATATACATACATATACACATATATATATATATATATATATATATATATATATATATATATATATATATATTGTATATATACATACATATACACATACATATACACATATATATGTATATATATATATATATATATATATATATATATATATATATATATATATATATATATATATATATATATATAGGGGTGGGCAAATTAGTGCGTTAATTACGAGTTAACTCATCAATCTATTAACGCCGACAATTATTTTATCGCGCATTTGCGTATGTTGTTTACATGCTTTTATTTTGTTAACGCCTTTTCTTATAAAGATAGCGACGCCCGGACGGGCTTCTGCGTGGAGGGGCTGTTGGTAAAGATGGAACATTTGGCAAAAATACCGGACAATTCTGCAAATTTCATGGCTGGCTTACAGCGTGGTCACTCCGGGATCACTTACGACCGCCAGACAATTCTGGATGTGGATAGATCTGGCCGTTTTGGATTGACTGACGCGTGCTTGCTAGACCGGCTAGCTAGCATGGGAATACTTTGCCGGCTACATCCAGCGGCCTGTGAAGCAGCGGAGTATATGTGTTGTCCGTCTATTTATGAATAATGCAGACGAGGAGTGTTGGCTGAGTTCTTAACGTTTGCTTTCAGAGCGTGCAAATCACAACATACAAGATGCCGTCATGGCAACACAACCTATACCGGGCTACCGTGCATGCTCGTCACTCCTGTTGCATGCTGGGAAGGGTAGTTCTTTTTTTCCCTGGCTCATAACATCACAATATAGTACCATGTATATGATGCGTTCAGTTTATCAAAGCACCAAGTAAACAATCGGAAAATTCCCATCATATCAATTCCTAGATATGGTCATAATTATTTTAAATGCACTAGCAAAATAAACACAACATTATTAATATTGCTACTACGGATAATTTAATCAAAAATTCCCTAAAACAGCCCACTACCTATAATATAGGTTTTTTAAACATAAGATCCCTGATAAAAAAAAAATGTTTCTGTTGTTACCTCAGAAATTGCCTGTTCAGATGTTATGATTGTGGCTCAGAGATTAGTATGTAGATTATATTTATTTTCCATAACAAACAGGATAACTTAAATACCCTGGCAGTGGCAATAAGCTTAAATGTTTGTATTTACATTTTTTGAGTTGATTTTCATAAAATATGCTATTTAACTGTTACTGTTTAACAAGGACTGATTTAAATTGTGTTTGCACAACAAATGTTTTGGCGCTTTTGTTCATGTGGGGGAATATTCCAATAAAGGTGCACTACACACTACTTTTGAATTCATTATTGGGCTTTGCGTATACAATGCAGTTAATCGCGATTAATCAGAGAAAAAGTGCGATTAACTTTGATTAAAATGTTTAATCGTTGCCCAGCCCTAATATATATATATATATATATATATATATATATATATATATATATATATATATATATATATATATATATATTTGCAGTGTGTATATTGTACTTATTACATACTGTTATGAACGTGTCTATTACAACATTATTTATATACTTGCAGTGTATACATAAAACATTACATAACCTTATGGTGTCTGTTACTATATTATAAATGTATAAAAATGCAGTCTGTATATTGTACATATTACACATTGTTATATTGGTTTCTGGTACTGTATTATTTACATACTTGCAGTGTGTATATAAAACATATTATACATTGTTATGAAGGTGTCTCTTATGACATTTTTTATATATATATATATATATATATATATATATATATATATATGTATATATATATATATGTATATATATACTTTCAGTGTGTATATAAAATTGGAGGGTTTTGAAACAGTTTTAGAGGGCTTTGAAGACTACAACAGTGACTCCCATAGCCACATCTTTCAAGTGTTTATCACTTTTAAAATTGTAAGATGAAAAAGACGTGTTCTTGTCTTTCATAATGATGGTAAACGATATGCAAAATTCCAAATAAAAATGGTAAAAACTGCCAATGATTACCTTCTTTTCATCGTGGCAGCTAGAATTGTGATTAAAATGTATATGAATTTTGACACCCTTTAAGACAGTATCCTTGATAGAGTTAATTGGTTCATTTTGTATGAAAAAGTAATGAAAAAAAAAACATGGTAGAAGAAAAAAATAACCTGATATGGGTAAACCTCTTATTTCCGATTGATTGATTGAAAGAGAAAATAATAGCAAATTAAAGCGTTTGCATCATATCCACAAACAGGCTTCTTTTAATCTCATCTCTGGAGTCTACGCAGAAAGGGGTCACCTGTCCCGAGGGTCTTTTAAACTAAGTGTGTCAAGTATGGCTTACAGCTGACAATCCCGCTTCTGACACCAACCATCACAGAACTAAAAAGCCGACTCTTTGAAGGCAGATTTAAACCAGGATACAGAAATAGGAGTACAAAAGTACTATACAAATCGGAGGCCTGGCACTATCATCCCAGATCCTAACCCTTGACAAACAGTCTATACCAGGGGTCACCAACGCTGGCCTGTTCAAAAAAATAGCTCAAATAGCAACACTTACCAGTGAGCTGCCTCTATTTTTTAAATTTTATTTATTTACTAGCAAGCTGGTCTCGCTTTGCTCGACATTTTTAATTCTAAGAAAGACAAAACTCAAAAAGAATTTCAAAATCCCCAAAAATATTTTAAAGACTTAATGAATTCATTTATTTTTTTACGTTGCTTCTTATAACTTTCAGAAAGACAATTTTAGAGAAAAAATACAACCTTGAAAATAATTTTAGGCTTTTTAAACACATATACCTTTTTACCTTTTAAATTCCTTCCTCTTCTTTCCTGACATTTCAAATCAATGTTCAAGTAAAAAAAAATGTATATATATTGTAAATAATAATAAATACATTTTAATTCTTCATTTTAGCTTCTGTTTTTTTCGACGAAGAATATTTGTGAAATATTTCTTCAAACTTATTATTAAAATTCAAAAAAGATATTCTAGCAAATCTACAAAATCTTTAAAATCAAATTTAAATCTTATTTCAAAGTCCTTTCAATTTATTTTAAAATTGTGTTCTGGAAAATATAGAAGAAATAATGATTTGTCTTTGTTAGAAATATAGCTTAGTCCAATTTGTTATGTATTATAACAAAATGCAGATTGGATTTTAACCTATTTAAAACATGTCATCAAGATTCTAAAATTAATCTTAATCAGGAAAATTTTTAATGATGATCCATAAATTATTTTTTTAATTCTTTCAAAAAGAGTTCGATTTAGCTAGTTTTTCTCTTCTTTTTTTCGGTTGAATTTTGAATTTTAAACAGTCGAAATTGAAGATAAACTATGTTTCAAATTTTAATTTTCATTTTTTTCCTGTTTTTTTTTCATCATTTATTCTCTACAAAAAAACCTTCCGTAAAAGGGAAAAAAATTACGACACAATGACAGACAGAAATACCCATTTTTTTATATATATATAGATTTATTTATTAAAGCTTAATTGAGCAAATCGGCTATTTCTGGCAATTTATTTAAGTCTGTATCAAACTGGTAGCCCTTCGCATTAATCGGTACCCAAGAAGTAGCTCTTGGTTTCAAAAAGGTTGGTGACCCCTGGTCTTAAGAACAAAGAGACCGACAATTTTCCATGGCTCTTTCTCCAGACTGGTCTACTGTCCCAGTAGTCCTTCAAACTGAGCACTTATGGTCTCACAGCTCAAAGTCACACCTCCCTTGGCCACAGACTTGAAGCACCAGAAAAAAACTGCTTCAGTCTGTGGTGTTGAAACCGTTGTTCACGATACCACAGAGTGACATCAAAGGTTTTACCCAATTGGATCGTCAAAGATGAAATCCTACGATGTCAGGAGGTTCGACCATGTGTGCCGGAGTGTGTTGGTGTGAGGAGTCAACTCCTTCTGCCGAGCTGCTTGATGGAGGGCCATTAGGTTCTCATTAGTTCAGCTCGGATACTCTTGGTGTGAAGCACAGCTGCCCTCTATCCCCCGAACATGGGCACAATCCATCTCCAAGGGCCATCGATATTTCCCTAAATATGGCTCCCAGGACGTCTCTCGCTCTCTTTGCATTTCCACCCGAGTCATGAATCGCCAACTGAAGGCTTGCAGGAGAATTGCAACCATGACACCCGAAGAAAGAACGAAAGTTCGGAACCGTGCACCAAAGTCATCCCTCACCAAATCCCGTTTCCTGCTTAACTAGGTCGGATTCGTAAACATTTAAAAAAAAATTCAGTCATATTTTACAAAAGACTAAAACCAGTGAAGTTGGCACGTTGTGTAAATGGTAAATATAAATGTGAATATAAATGTATAAATGTGAAAATAAATGTGAGTATAAATGTAGAAATGTGAGTATAAATGTGAATATAAATGTAGAAATGTGAGTATAAAAGTGAATATAAATGTATACATGTGAGTATTAATGTATAAATGTGAGTATAAATGTATAAATGTGAGTATAAAAGTGAATATAAATGCATAAATGTGAGTATTAATGTATAAATGTGAGTATAAGTGTATAAATGTGAGTATAAATGTATAAATGTGAGCATAAAAGTGAATATAAATGTATAAATGTGAGTGTAAAGTGAGTATAAATGTATAAATGTGAGTAAAAATGTGAGTATAAATGTATAAATGTGAGTATAAATTTATAAATTTGAGCATAAATGTATAAATGTGAGTATAAATGTGAATATAAATGTATAAATGTGAGTATGAATGTATAAATGTGAGTATAAATTTGAGTATAAAAATGAATATAAATGTATAAATGTGAGTGTAAATGTGAGTATATATGTATAAATGTGAGTATAAATGTGAGTATAAATGTGAGTATAAAAATGAATATAAATGTATAAATGTGAGTGTAAATGTGAATATAAATGTATAAATGTGAATATAAAAGTGAAAATAAATGTATAAATGTGAGTGTAAATGTGAGTATAAATGTGAGTATAAATGTGAATATAAAATGTTTAACCTATATTCATTTGAATAGACTGCAATGACAAATTACTCAACGTTTGAACTGGAAAACTTTGTTATTTTGTCTGCACAAGTGGTAAAAAAGACTGAGAAAGTTGAGGAATGCTGCAACCGTCCCTCTGTAGCTCCCATTCCCTCCCCTCTGTTGCAAGTTTTGTTGATTATATGTGAAATGTTTATGTGTGCTATGGCTATGACTTTTTGGTAGACACCTCAGCCATCTTTTTTCTGTCTCCCTATAATATTTGTCTAATCTTGAGAGGGATTGTTCTTAAGATCTCAATTTCCCCTCGGGGATTAATAAAGTACTTCTGATTCTGACTTCAAATTATATCATTTTTCATTTCTCATTATTGTACAATACTTGATTGTTCTGTAATTGAAACGTAAATAATGCTATCCTGCATAAATAGACATTTAACTGAAATTGTCAGGTTCAAACATCAATGAGTTCTATTAAAAAAGACAAGAAACAAAGAAATAAACAGAGACAGAATTAAATTTGACTCAATTTGAGGAGAGACATGGCGACTCTACTCTCTGTACAGTCTTCCACCACGCTCTGACAAAAAAGGTTTACGTCTCCTCTTTTATTTGGATATTCCCTGTTTACACAACAACAGCTGTTTCTAAAGGAATGGAGAGGAGGGTATGAAAACAAACATTGTTTTTGGTCACATTAACACAAAAGAAAAAGATGCTTCGGGTTTGGGCTGGTCCTGGCTCGAGCTTGGGTAAGTCTTGGATCACAATAGAAAACCCCCCCTCCCGTCTCCTCCCATCGTACACAATGGAATTTTCCAAGCTTTTGGCTTGTTGCAACAAAGAAAGCCTCTTGTCTGTTCACTGGAAACTCAGAGAACGTAAAGTTTTGTGGTAATGTACACACAATTTTTCTGACAGAAATATATATATTGAACATCTTAAACTGTATTTTTTTGCCGGTTGGAAAAACCAGGTCGACTAATCGTGAATAGACTATGAAAATACTCGTCCTAATACTAAACTGCATGTTGTTCTCATTTGAAGTCTGTTGTAAGAAAGAATTGTCATGAACATTTCCAATCACCCAGGATTGATTTAACTTGTGGAGATGCTTTATCTTAATGAAATCTTTCCCCGGAACTGACCTCACAAACACCATGACTCAGCTTTGAAAAGCGGCCTGATGTCAAACACGCTGATTAGTCCGTTCCGTGTATTTTCTCCAGTGTGTGTGTCTATTCAAAGGGACAAACATTCTACAGGAGATTTGTTGTGTTTTTTTATAGTCAATGAGTCGCAAACAAGCGAGAGTTCTTTTTCGTTGCCAAGCTATGCATCAGACGAGCCGATAGTTGCAACTAGGAGCCGATGTATTTAGAAAAACTGTGACACGTGGTGACGTTCACGTTGACGGTGAATAATAGCGTGTGTTAAGGCGTGTATCGTTGTCACGACTCAACATAAATCACGCAGACAACAGTATTTACATGATTATAAGCAGATGGTATCTTCCGAGGAGCTGCCCGACACGTGCCTGGCACTATAAAAACTGGGTGGGGTGGACTTGCAGTTGGTCATTTGAACCCCACGGACATCACGGCCGGTATCTGAAGTAAACCACCTCGCCAGGAAATAAACCCAGTGCGGGATGTTGCAATTGTCTCCAGCCTTCCAACTGCTTGTTGCCAACACGAGTTGCGCCTTGTGGCGCTGCCAGGGAATCTCACACATGCCGCGCTAATGACTCCCAGCGCTAATGCTACTTTCAGTCTGTGCAAACACAAGAACACTCGGAAGACATGTATTAGAGTCAAGAGCCGGGATAGGGGATGAAATAGCAAAGCTCCCTATGATATTAATGTTTGCAGTGTTTGGCAGGTAACTAATCTCCTCCTTGTGGCTGCGCTAATTAAAGCCGGCACCGGCGGGGCATTGAGGGAAAACACATTAATAAGAGTGTGGGCGTGAACAGATGCTCTGCGATGATGAGTACCAAGGTTAGCCCGTCATATGTTGTCAGCCATCATCAAGAGAGTAAGGTGGATTTTTTTTCCATTCAACTTGAACCTAATATCTTTCCATCCATCCATCTTCTTTCCCTTACCCGAGGTCAAGTCGTGGGGCCAGCAGCCTAAGCAGGAAAGCCCAGACTTCCTTCTCCCCAGCTGCTTCATCCAGCTCCTCCCGGGGGATCCCGAGGTGTTCCCAAACCAGCCGGGAGACATAGTCTTCCCAACGTGTCCTGGGTCTCCTACCGTTCGGATGTCCCGAAACACCTCCATAGGGAAGCGTTCGGGTGGCATCCTGAGCAGATGCCCGAACCACCTCATCTGGTTCCTCTCGATGTGGAGGAGCAATGGCCTTACTTTGAGTTCCTACCGGAAGACAAACCTTCTCTACCTTTCTCTAAAGGAGAGTCCCGCCAACCGGCGGAGAAAAGTCATTTTGGCCGTTTGTACCCGTGATCTTGTTCTTTCGGTCATAACCCAAAGCTCATGACCATAAATGAGGATGGGAATGGAGATCGACCGGTAAATTGAGAGCTTTGCCTTCCGGCTCAGCTCCTTCTTGACCACAATGGATCAATAAATCGCCCATTACAGAAGACACCGCATCGATCCGCCTGTCGATGTCACGATCCACTCTTCCCTCACTCGTGAACAAGACTCTGTGGTACTTAAACTCCTCCACTTGGGGCAGAGTCTCCTCCCCAACCCGGAGATGGCACTCCACCCTTTTCCGGGCGAGAACCATGGACTATTCTGTAGTTGATTCTAATCCCAGTCGCTTCACACTCCCCATCCAGTGAGAGCTGACGATCCTGGCCAGATGAAGCCATCAGGACCACGTCATCTGCAAAAACCAGAGACCTGCCACCAAACCGGATCCCATCAACGCCCTGACTGCGCCTAGAAATTCTGTCCATAGAAGTTATGAACAGAATCAGTGACAAAGGGCAGCCTTGGCGGAGTCCAACCCTCCCTGGAAACGGGTCCGACTTACGGCCGGCGATGTGGACAAAACAACATGCTTTGAACCAGGTGTGTCAAACTCGGTTTTATCAAGGTCCACATCGCAATGATCAATTGGCGGTGTGTCAGAGTGAATATAAATGAATATAAACGTATAATGGCTTTTAGGACACTTTGATTGTTATATTTGTTTACCAACGGATTGATGAATAACTTCTTAGCTTGTTGCAGGTCAGATAAGATTTAAGTGAACAATGCAGTGCATTTTTCTGTCGAAATTGAAAAATTAATATATATATTTAGCCAGAAAGGTCTTACTTCCATGTTTTTCTTGCACAAATGATGTGGCAGGCCACATACAGTGATAATGCAACAAGCCAAAAAAAAATTAAGCCACAGGACCACATAAAATGAAGTGAAGGGCCAAATAAATTGATGTGTCGGACCACTTAAAATGTGTTAGGCCACGTAAAATGAGGTAAAGGGCCAATTAAAATGATATGTCCGGTAAAATAAAATGATTTTGAAAACCAATTAATTGAGGTGGCGGCCCACGTAAAATTAAGTGACAAGCCAAATAAAATGATGTAGGGCCACACAAAATGATGCAGCATGTCCACATAAAATTAAGTGACGGGCAAAGTAAAATTATTTGCCGGGCCACAAATGTAATGCAGCGGACCACACAAAATGATGTGGCTGACCACATAGAATTTAGTGACGGGCCACATAAACTGAAGTGATGGGACACATAAAATGATATGTCGCTGCCCTTAAAATATGTAGGGCCACACAAAATGAAGTTGTGGGCCACAAAAATGATGCAGCAGGTCCACGTAAAATTAAGTGATGGGCCAAATAAAATGATATGGCGGGCCAATAAATATGATGCAGTGGACCAGATAAAATGAAGTGGCTGACCTCATAAAATTAAGTGATGGGCCACATAAAATGATGTGTCGGGCCATGTAAACTGTAGTGACGTGCCAAAAAAAATGATGTGGCGGGCCAAATAAAATTAAGTGTCCGATCAAATAAAATGCTGTGGTGAGCCAAATAAAATTAAGTGTCGGGCCAAATGAAATGCTATGGCGAGCCAAAAAAAATTATGCGGCAGTTCCACATAAAATTAAGCGACGGGCCAAATAAAATTAAGTGTCGGGCCAAAGAAATACTGTGGCTAGCCACAAAAATTATGCGGCAGGTCCACATAAAATTAAGTGATGGGCCAAATAAATTTGAAATGGCAGGCCACAAAATATGATGCAGTGGACCAGATAAAATGAAGTGGCTGACGACATAGAATTAAGTAACGGGCCACATAAACTGAAGTGACGGGCCCAAAAAAATGTGACGGGCCAAATTAAATTAAGTGACGGGTCAAATAAAAATATTTGGCGGGCCTGAAAAAATTAAGTGTCGGGCCAAATGAAATGCCGTGGCGAGCCACAAAAATTATGCGGCAGGTCCACGTAAAATTAAGTGACGGGCCAAATAAAATGATATGGCGGGCCACAAAATATGATGCAGTGGACCAGTTAAAAGGAAGTGGCTGACCACATAGAATTAAGTGACGGGCCACATAAAATGATATGTCAGAACACAAACAAAAGTGACGGGCCAAAAAAATGATGTGGCGCGCCAAATAAAATTAAGTGTCGGGCCAAACAAAATGAGTTGGCAGGCTAAATAAAATGCTGTGGCGGGCCACAAAATTATGCGGCAGGTTCAAATAAAATTAAGTGAAATTAAGTGACGGGCCAAATAAAATGATGTGGCGGGCCAAAAAAAATTAAATGTCGGGCAAAATAAAATTAAGTGTCGGGCCAAATAAAATGGCGTGGGGGGCCACTTAAATACTGTCGCGGGCCACAAAAATTATGTGGCATGTTCACATAAAATTAAGTGAAATTAAGTGACGAGCCAAATAAAATGATGTGGCGGGCCAAAAAAAATTAAGTGTCGGGCCAAATAAAATTAAGTGTCGGGCAAAATAAAATTAAGTGTCGGGCCAAATAAAATGGCGTGGGGGGCCACTTAAATACTGTCGCGGGCCACAAAAATTATGTGGCATGTTCACATAAAATTAAGTGAAATTAAGTGACGAACCAAATAAAATGTGTCGCTACCCTATAAATATGTAGGGCCACAAAATGAAGTGGCGGGCCACAAAAATGAAGTGGCAGGTCCACAAAAAATTAAGTGACGGGCCAAATGAAATGACATGGTGGGCAACGAAAAATAATGCCGCGGCCCACAGAGAATTAAGTGACGGCCCACATAAAATGATGTGTCAGGCCACCTAAATTGAAATGACGGGCCAAATGACATGATGTGGCGGGTCAAATAAAATGAAGTGAAGGGCCTAAAAAAAATGATGCGGCGGGCCAAATAAAATGCCGTGGCGGGCCATTAAAATGGTGCGGCAGGTTCACATAAAATTAAGTGAAATTGAGTAACGGGCCAAATGAAATGACGTGTCGGGCCACTTAAAAAGGGGATATAATTACAAAAGTACGCTTTATTTAAAACGCCATCTCATCCATCCATCCATCTTCTTCCGCTTATCCAAGGTAAGGTCGCAGGGGCAGCAGCCTAAGCAGGAAAGCCCAGATTCCTCTCTCCCCAGCCACTTTGTCCAGCTCTTCCCGGGGGATCCCGAGGCGTTCCCAGGCCAGCCGGGAGACATAGACTTCCCAACGTGTACTGGGTCTTCCCTGTGGCCTCCTACCAGTTGAACGTGCCCTAAACACCTCCCTAGGGAGGCGTTCGGGTGGCATCCTGAGCAGATGCCCGAACCAACCTCATCTGGCTCCTCTTGATGTGGAGGAGCAGCGGCTTTACTTTGAGTTCCTCCCGGATGACGGAGCTTCTCACCCTATCTCTAAGGGAGAGCCCCGCCCCACGGCGGACGGAACTCATTTTGGCCGCTTGTACCCGTGATCTTATCTTTTCGGTCATGACCCAAAGCTCATGACCATAGGTGAGGATGGGAACGTAGATCGACCGGTAAATTGAGAGCGTTGCCTTCCGGCTCAGCTCCTTCTTCACCACAACGGATTGGTACAACGTCCGCATTACTGAAGACGCCACACCGATCCACTCTTCCTTCACTCGTAAACAAGAGTCCTAGAGACTTGAATTCCTCCACTTGGGGAAGGGTCTCCTCCTCAACCCGGAAATGGCATTCCACCCTTATCCGGGCGAGAACCATGGACTCGGAGTTGGAGGTGCTGATTCTCATTCCGGTCGGTTCACACTCGGCTGCCAATCGATCCAGTGAGAGCTCAAGATGTCGGCCAGATGAAGCCATCAGGATCACATCATCCGCAAAAAGCAGAGACCTAATTCCGCGGCCACCAAACCGGAACCCCTCAACGCCTTGACTGCGCCTAGAAATGCTGTCCATAAAACTTATGAACAGAATCAGTGACATAAGACAGCCTTGGCAGAGTCCAACCCTTACTGGAAATGTGTTCGACTTACTGCCGGCAATGCGGACCAAGGTCTGACACTGATCATACAGGGAGCGGACCACCACAATAAGACAGTCCGATACCCATACTCTCTGAGCACTCCCCACAGGACTTCCCGAGGGACACAGTGGAATGCCTTCTCCAAGTCCACAAAGCACATGTGGACTGGTTGGGCAACCTCCCATGCACCCTCAAGAACCCTGCCGAGAGTATAGCGCTGGTCCACAGTTCCACAGCCAGGACGAAAACCACACAGTTCCTCCTGAATCCGAGGTTTGACTATCCGGCGTAGCCTCCTCTCCAGTATACCTGAATAAACCTAACTGGGAAGGCTAAGGTTTTATTCAAAACTGAGTTACAAAAAAAAATAAAAAAATCACGCGTTGGATATAGAGAACATACGAATACTTTATTGAATCACAATTATTGAAATTCAAGGATATATTGTGAATTTGCCAACAGCTAAAATGATGTTCAAAGCAAACTATAACCTGCTAACCAAGAATGTACAACGATTCTAACCAAAAAAAGGTAAATGTAACCTTATAGGAAAATCTATCCATCCATCCATCCATTTTCTACCGCTTATTCCCTTTCGGGGTTGCGGGGGGCGCTGGCGCCTATCTCAGCTACAATCGGGCGGAAGGCGGGGTACACCCTGGACAAGTCGCCACCTCATCGCAGGGCCAACACGGATAGACAGACAACATTCACACTCACATTCACACACTAGGGCCAATTTAGTGTTGCCAATCAACCTATCCCCAGGTGCAACTTAAAGCATTTGTATGCACGTACAACGCTTAAAACTAGAGATGTCCGATGATGGCTTTTTTGCCGATATCCGATATTCTGATACTGTCCAACTCTTAATTACCGATTCCCATATCCAAAGTCGTGGAATTAACACATTATTATGCTTGATTTTGTTGTGATGCCTTGCTGGATGCGTTAAACAATGTCCGATGACCATGGATGAAGTACTGGCTGTCCAGAGTCGGGACCCAGGATGGACCGCTCACCTGTGTATCGGTTGGGAACATCTCTACGATGCTGATTCGACTTCGCTTGGGATGGTTTCCTGTGGACGGGACTCTCGCTGCTGTCTTGGATCCGCTTTGAACTGAACTCTCGCGGCTGTGTTGGAGCCACTATGGATTGAATTTTCACAGTATCATGTTAGACCCGCTTGACATCCATTGCTTTCGGTCCCCTAGAGGGGGGGCGTGGGGGGATTGCCCACATTTGAGGTCCTCTCCAAGGTTCTCATAGTCATCATTGTCTCTAGCGTCCCACTGGGTGTGAATTCTCCTTGCCCTTATGTGGGTTCTTCCGAGGATATCGTAGTCGTAGTGGTTTGTACAGTCCTTTGAGGCATTTGTGATTTAGGGCTATATAAATAAACATTGATTGATTGATTGAAAAGGTTTTCCAAAATAAATCAACTCAAGTTATGGAAAAAAATGCCAACATGGCACTACCATATTTATTATTGAACATACCTCAAAAAAACGAAGGCACACAGCTTCAGTCCAGAGTATACTAGAGTCATAAAGTAAACAATAACATAGTCCTCCTTTAGTGCAAAACTGCCTGCCATACTGTATAACAGGGAATTATAAACTGGGCTCACATCCATCTTCCACTTGTATTCATCGTCTATCTCCTCATGATTCTTGAAGAGGTGGGAAATCAAATTGCTCGTATTAAAGGAAGACGTCTTGGTTCCTCCTCGCATAATCAACTTTTTGCAGTCACTGCAAATTGCCAGTATTTTATCCATCAGAGACACTATAAAATAATCCTAAACCATAGACATGGTGTCATTAGTCAGTCACCAAGCGAACTGGCTTGTGAGCCATGGCTACAGCACCGGCAACAACACACTCTTGGATGTGTTAGTGATTACTATGGAGAGAAGCATTGCTTCTTCCTACTCCTTAGATGTGTAAAGAAAACTTGACTACATATATTGATACATGTTCAAAACAACTTTCGACCAACTAACCTTTAATTAAAACGCTTCTCTCCTTTATCCCCGTTCTAAACCTCGATTTATTAAAAGATCTCAGTTCCTTTTAGATTATAATTACTTTCTGGTTTAACAAATTTGTTTGGAAGAATTTGTCTGGATGACTTTTAGGATATTGTAGTCTACGGATTCATGACATTTCAGTAATTTGAACTGTTTCAATATTTGGTTCCCTGTATGCATATCCACTTATCCGTTTATTTCCTGCAGGAGGAAGATTGGATTTAAATCTGTTTGACAGGCACTACCCCACATTTAACATGAGTTACTGGCTAATTGTCACTTCAATATCAAAAAAAAAAAAAAAAAAAGACAAAATAAAAAAAGGAACAATTGTTTGTGGTTAGTGTAGATATGTGTATATATCTACACTAACCACACACACATATATATATACATATACAGTATATGTATATATATATATATATATATTCATTCATATCTCCTCTCTGAGCTGCCACCTTATCGTGGTAGAGGACTTTGCGCTTCCCAATAATCCTAGGAGCTATGTTGTCCGGGGGCTTTATGCCCCCTGGTAGGGTCTCCCAAGGCAAACAGGTCCTGGGTGAGGGATCAGACAAAGAACAGCTCGAAGACCTTTATGACAAAGACATATCATGGACCCAGATTTCCCTCGCCCGGATGCTGGTCATCGGGGCCCCGCTCTGGAGCCAGGCCCGGAGGTGGGGCACAATGGTGAGCGCCTGGTGGCCGTGCCTGTTCCCATGGGGAACAGGGTCACCCCTCTAATGGGCACACCACCCATAGCAGGGGCCATAGAGGTCGGGTGCGATGTGAGGTGGGCAGCAGCCGAAGTCAGGGCACTTGGCGGTCAGATCTTCGGCTACAGAAGCTAGCTCTTGGGACGTGGAACGTCACGTCACTGGGGGGGGAAAGAGCCTGAGCTAGTGTGCGAAGTGGAGAAGTTCCAGCTGGATGTAGTCGGACTCACGTCGATGCACAGCAAGGGCTCTGGAACCACTTCTCTCGAGAGGAGCTGGACTCTCTTCCACTCTGGCGTTGCCGGCAGTGAGAGGCAACGGGCTGGGGTGGCAATTCTTGTTGCCCCCCCCCGACTCAAAGCCTGCACGTTGCAGTTCAACCCGGTTTACAAAAGGGTAGCCTCTCTCCGCCTTCGGGTGGGGGGACGGGTCCTGACTGTTGTTTGTGCTTACGCACCAAAAAGCAGTTCAGAGTACCCACCCTTTTTGGGTACACTCAAGGGGGTACTGGAAATTTCTCCCCCAGGTGATCCCCTTGTCCTACTGGGGGACTTCAACGCTCATGTTGGCAACGACAGTGAAACCTGGAGAGGCGTGATTGGGAAGAATGGCCGCCCAGTTTTGCACCCGAGTGGTGTTTTGTTATTGGAGTTTTGTGCTCGTCACAGTTTGTCCATAACAAACACCATGTTCAAACATAAGGGTGTCCATATGTGCACTTGGCACCAGGACACCCTAGGGCGCAGTTCCATGATCGACTTTTTAGTTGTGTCATCGAATTTGCTACCTCATGTTTTGGACACTCGGGTGAACAGAGGGGCGGAGCTTTCTACTGATCACCACCTGGTGGTGAGTTGACTGCAAAGGTGGGGGAGGATGCCGGACAGACCTGGCAGGCCCAAACGCATTGTGAGAGTCTGCTGGGAACGTCTGGCAGAGTCTCCTGGCAGAGAAAGTTTCAATTCCTACCTCCCTAAGAACTTTGAACATTTTACGAGGGAGGTGCTGGACATTGAGTCCGAGTGGACCATGTTCCGCACTTTTATTCTCGAGGCGGCTGATTGGAGCTGTAGGCGCAAGGTAGTTGGTGCCTGTCGAGGCGGTAATCCTAAAACCTGTTGGTGGACACCAGTGGTGAGGGATGCCGTCAAGCTGAAGAAGGAGTCCTATCGGGCTCTTTTGGCTCATAGAACTCCGGAGGCAACGGACATGTACCGACAGGCCAAGCGGTGTGTAGTTTCAGCGGTCACGGCTGCAAAAACTCGGACATGGGAGGAGTTCGGGGAAGCCATGAAAACGACTTCCGGACGGCTTCAAAGCGATTCTGGTCCACCATCCGCAGCCTCAGGAAGGGGAAGCAGTGCGGTGGTGTTCTGCTGACCTCAACTGCGGATGTTGTGGATAGGTGGAAGGAATAGTTCGAAGACCTCCTCAATCCCACCAACACGTCTTCCTATGAGGAAGCAGTGCCTGGGGAATCTGTGGTGGGCTCTCCTATTTCTGGGGCTGAGGTTGCTTAGGTAGTTAAAAAGCTCCTCGGTGGCAATGCCCCAGGGGTGAGTGAGATCCACCCAGACTTCCTTAAGGCTGTGGATGCTGTGGGGCTGTCTTGGTTGACAGGACTCTGCAGCATCGTGTGGACATCGGGGGCGGTACCTCTGGAATGGCAGACAGGGGTGGTGGTTCCTCTCTGTAAGAAGGGGGACCGGAGGGTGTGTTCCAACTATCGTGGGATCACACTCCTCAGCCTTCCCGGTAAGGTTTATTCAGGTGTACTGGAGAGGAGGCTACGCCGGATAGTTAAACCTCGGATTCAGGAGGAACAGTGTGGTTTTTGTCCTTGTCGTGGAATTGTGGACCAGCTCTATACTCTCGGCAGGGTTCTTGAGGGTGGATGGGAGTTTTCCCAACCAGTCTACATGTCCTTTGTGGACTTGGAGAAGGCATTCGACCGTTTCCCTCGGGAAGTCCTGTGGGGACTGTTTAGAGAGTATGGGGTATCGGACTGTCTTATTGTGGCGGTCCGCTCCCTGTATGATCAGTGTCAGAGCTCGGTCCGCATTGCCGGCAGTAAGTCAAACACATTTCCAGTGAGGGTTGGACTCCGCCAAGGCTGTCCTTTGTCACCAATTCTGTTCATAACTTTTATGGACAGAATTTCTCGGCGCAGTCAAGGCATTGAGGGGTTCCGGTTTGGTGGCCGCGGGATTAGGTCTTTGCTTTTTAAAGATTATGTGGTCCTGATGGCTTCATCTGGCCGGGATCTTCAGCTCTCACTGGATCAGTTCGCAGCCGAGTGTGAAGCGACTGGAATGAGAATCAGCACCTCCAAGTCTGAGTCCATGGTTCTCGCCCAGAAAAGGGTGGAATGCCATCTCCGGGTTGGGGAGAAGACCTTGACCCAAGTGGAGGAGTTCAAGTACCTAGGAGTCTTGTTCAGGAGTGAGGGAAGAGTGGATCGTGAGATTGACAGGCGGATCGGTGCGGCGTCTTAAGTAATGCGGATGTTGTACCGATCCGTTGTGGTGAAGAAGGAGCTGAGCCGGAAGGCAAAGCTCTCAATTTACCGGTCGATCTACGTTTCCATCTTGGTCATGAGCTTTGGGTCATGACCAAAAGGATAAGATCACGGATGCACGCGGCCGAAATGAGTTTCCTCCGCCGAGTGGCGGGGCTCTCCCTTAGAGAAAGGGTGAGAAGCTCTGCCATCCGGGAGGAACTCAAAGTAAAGCTGCTGCTCCTCCACATCAAGAGGAGCCGAACGCCTCCCTAGGGAGGTGTTTAGGGCACGTCCAACCGGTAGGATGCCACGGGGAAGACCCAGAACACGTTGGGAAGACTAAGTCTCCCGGCTGGCCTAGGAACACCTCGGGATCCACCGGGAAGAGCTAGATGAAGTGGCTCGGGAGAGGGAAGTCAGGGCTTCCCTGCTTAGGCTGCTGCAACCGTGACCCGACCTCGGATAAGCGTAAAAAGATGAATGGATGGATGGATACATACATACATACATACACATATACACATATATATATATATATATATATATATATATATATATATATATATATATATGGGTAAAAACATACATATATATACTCATACATACATACATATATACACGCACACACCTACATACATAATATATATATATATATATATATATATATATATATATAAATAAATAAAGGTTGTACGGTATACCGGTACTGGTATAGTATTGTAGTATTGTGGTACTAATGAATCAAAAATGGTACTATTCTCTGTTTGAAAAGTACTGGTTCCCAGGCATGAAGGCACATCGTCAGGTCATGGTTTTACGAACAGAGGAGCATGTTCGGCAGCGCACAATCACAGAGTACTTACAAACAGACACGGTGTGTAGAATGGAATGGGAGAACGGACGCATTTTGGCCTGAAAATTAAAAATAAAGGTGAAGTTATATCTACGTAAGCGGCATGGCTGGAAACCAACATTGAATGACCGTGATCTTCGATCCCTCAGACGGCATTGTATCAGAAACCGACATTCATCTCTAAAAGATATCACCGCATGGTCTCAAGAACACTTCAGAAAACCACTGTCACTAAATACAGTTTGTTGTTTCATCTGTAAGTGCAAGTTAAAGCTCTACTATGCAAAGCGAAAGCAGTTTATCAACAACATCCAGAAACGTGTTCTGTGGTCTGACGAGTCCACATTTCAAATTGTTTTTGGAAATATTTGATATCGTGTCATCCGTACCAAAGGGGAAGCGAATCATTCAGACTGTTATTGACACAAAGTTGAAAAGCCAGCATCTGTGATGGTATGAGGGTGCATTAGTGCCCAAGGCATGGGTAACTTACACATTTGTGAAGGCACCATTAATGCTGAAAGGTACATACAGGTTTTGGAACAACATATGCTGCCATCTAAGCGCCGTCTTTTTCATGAACGCCCCTGCTTATTTCAGCAAGACAATCCCAAGCCACATTCAGCACCTGTTACAACAGCGTGGCTTCGTTAAAAAAAAGAGTGCGGGTACTTTCCTGGCCCGCCTGCAGTCCAGACCTGTCTCCCATCGAAAATGTGTGGCGCGTCATGAAGGGTAAAATACGACAGCGGAGACCCTGGACGATTGAACGACTGAAGCTCTACATAAAACAAAAATGGGAAACAACTCCACTTTCAAAGCTTCAAAAATGTGTTTCCTCAGTTCCCAAACACTTATGGAGTGTTGTTAAAAGTAAAGGTGATGTAACACAGTGGTGAACATGCCCTTTCCCAACTACTTTGGCACGTGTTGCAGCCATGAAATTCTAAGTTAAATATTATTTGCAACAAAAAATAAAGTTCATGAGTTTGAACATCAAATATGTTGTCTTTGTAGTTCATTCAACTGAATATGAGTTGAAAATGATTTGCAAATCATTGTATTCCGTTTATATTTATATCCAACACAATTTCCCAACTCATATGGAAACAGGGCTTGTAGATCAACTAAACAATAACACAGCTTGCCCGGAAGTGGTGACGGCAATCCTCCATCGGAGATTGACGGGTAGCCCCGGGCGCGGTTCCTGCACTTAAATGTCTCAACAACAATCAGCAGGATGAATGAATGAATCATTTATGATACGCGGCCGTGTGGTCTATTTGCTTTCAGGAGCACCGTGAGCTTTGGCACCATTTGAAGTGCACAGAGTCAGCAGCAGTTCATCAATAGTCATCCTTCCCTTGCATTTCAAAGACTTGTTTTCTTATTTCAAAATATAAATAAATTAAAAAAAAGATCAACTTTGTTTCTCCGTTCATTAGCGCTTCTCTTTAATTCCGCCGTGTGATCGACAATTATTGCGGCGGTATAAATCGGTGCGTCGGCGGGACTCGGCTCGCAGCCTGTTGATCTATTCATGAGGATGTGAGTACACACACTTCAGCGACAAACACACACACACACATCCATACACACACTGTGTGTGTATGCACAGACGTGCTCCAGAACATTCCAATTAACCAAACTTCTATAATCAACAACCTGCTCGTTTGAGAGCGGGGCTAATTAAATGTGCACTTTAACAATCCCTACTCAAAGGGTGTGAACTTGACGAGCAATAAAGTTATATTCTTTTCTAGAAGGTGGAAAGTGTCTCGCATGTGACCTTTAAAAGGACAATCCGGCCCTTTTTTTGCTTCTCGTCCGTCTGAGCCGTCTCCCTAACCCGGACCTGGGCAAATTAAGGTCCAGGGGGGGCCACATGCGGCCCGTTAGGCTTTTCAATCTGGCCCGCCGGACATTCCCAAATACAAAACCCAAAACCAGTGAAGTTGGCACGTTGTGTAAATGGTAAATAAAAACTGAATACAATTATTTGCAAATCATTTTTAGTCCATATTCAACTGAATAGACTGTAAAGACAAGATACTTAACATTCAAACTAGTAAACTTTGTTATTTTTTGCAAATATTAGCTAATTTGGAATTTGATGCCTGCGACATGTTTAAAAAAAGCTGGCACAAGTGGCAAAAAAGACTGAGAAAGTTGAGGAATGCTCATCAAACCCTTATTTGGATCGTCCCACAGGTGAACAGGCTAATTGGGAACAGGTGGGTGCCATGTTTGGGTATAAAAAAAGCTTCCATGAAATGCTCAGTCATTCACAAACAAGGACGGGGCGAGGGTCAAAATTTTGTGAACAAATACGTGAGCAAATTGTCGAACAGTTTAAGAACAACATTTCTCAACAAGCCATTGCAAGGAATTTAGGGATTTCACCATCCACGGTCCGTAATATCATCAAAAAGTTCAGAGAATCTGGAGAAATCCCTGCACTTAAGCGATGATATTACGGACCTTCGATCCTTCAGGTGGTACTGTATCAAAAACCGACATCAGTGTGTAAAGGTTATCACCACATGGGCTTAGGAACACTTCAGAAAAAAAACACTGTCAGTAACTACAGTTTGTCGCTACATCTGTAAGCTCGAGTTAAAACTCTACCATGCAAAGCCAAAGCCATTTATCAACAACACCCAGAAACGCTGCCAGCTGCGCTGAACCCGAGTTCATCTAAGATGGACTGATGAAAAGTGGAAATCGAAAGGGAAAAAAAGAGAACTTTAGTTGTCCAAACTAAAAATAATGCTCAATCATTCTTAAACAAGGACAGGGCGAGGGTCAAATTGTTGTTAACAGAAACGTGAGCAAATTGTCGAAAAGTTTAAGAACAACATTTCTCAACAAGCCATTACAAGGAATTTAGGGATTTCACCATCCACGGTCCGTAATATCATCAAAAGTTTCAGAGAATCTGGAGAAATCACTGTACTTAAGCGATGATATTTCGGACCGTCGATCCTTCAGGCGGTACTGCATCAAAAACCGACAGTGTGTAAAGGGTATCACCACCTGGGCTTAGGAACTTTTCAGAAAAAAACACTGTCAGTAACTACAGTTTGTCGCTACATCTGTAAGCGCGAGTTAAAAGCCAAAGCCAAAGCCATTTATTAACAACACCCAGAAACGCTCATCAAAGTTCATCTCAGATAGACTGCTGAAAAGTGGATATCGAAAGGAAAAAAAAGGAACTTTTGTTGTCCAAACTAAAAAGAATGTTTTGGAGGTGGAACGGTCAAAAGGGGTTGAACAACGTGGACTGTAAAAAAATTCTTGGAAGACGTAAAATAGGGCTTTGGAAAACTGATTTTTTTGAAAGGATGGTTTGATTGTCCGAAGCCAAAGTCATTTATCAACAACACCCAGAAACTCAGTTTGAACATTAAATATCTTGTCTTTGCAGTCTATTCAATCGAATATAAGTTGAAAAGTATTTGCAAATAATTGTATTCTGTTTTTATTTTGGAATTACACAACGTGCCAACTTCACAGGTTTTGGGATTTGTAATTTTTTTAAAACATTAAGATGGAAAGCGAAGCTGCCATTATGATGTACAGTGGTTTTCTAAAAGCCGTAAGTCTTGAACTATACAAAGTATTTCATCTTATGGATGATATACCAGTTACTATGGTCATCTACTTAGTTACTTTGGTAATCTACGTGACAGCAGCTCAGACGAGGCACCAAGCAGTGTGGGCGGGAAGCGTTTCCACAGACACGGGAGGAGCTTTTCACAAGAAAGTTCTAAAGCTTAGTGATGTATCAGATTGTAGGTGGGTTTATTTTGTACTCTGCGCGTTCATATTTCACTGTTTGTTGTGTTTCACTTGATTGTAAAATATGTCAATCGAAAGGGGGTGTGACAATCATATTTTGTCAATATTCAGTGTTTTATCGTTCATAGAAAAATGTAAAATTCCATTACGTTTTTTTAAGGCGATCTGTCATAACATGTTTAGCAGTCAATCAGACATTATTGTGAAGTTTTGCATTCGTTTTCCGGCCCCCAGACATATTTTTTTTTCTCTGAATGTGGACCCCCCGGGTAAAAATAATTGCCCATGCCTGCCCTAACCCCTCGCTTGGCCCCGGGGCCCCCTTTCAATTAACAACCGTACTCCAACTCCGGTGCGCGGCGGAAACAGGGGTAGCACCCGGGGTCAGGGGAGCCAGCCTGAACAAGGCCACGGGACAAATCCCTGAGATTTCATCAAAGCTCCATTTAAGGTTCCATTTGCCCCCCCGTTAGACATGAGGATGGAAGGCTGCACTTGGATCCTCAAATAATGTGGGAGAGGAACACGTTGTTGCCTTGGCGACCGCCCAGCGGTTCACGACTGGATGTCATGATAACAGGAACACGACCAGCATTTGACGCGATTAATCGGGCGTCTTAATAAACAAATGAGAACACACGGAATCAGAGGGCTGGTTTTCAGAAGCCACTTGGTCAAAATAAAAAACAAAAACAAATAAAACTCAGCAGACAATATAGACAATAAAAAGGTATCCCTCGCAATTTTTTGATATGAATTCAAACCATAACCCAGCATGCATCACTATAGCTCTTGTCTCAAAGTACTATCACCACCTGTCACATCAGACCCTGACTAATTTTGAAGTTTTTTGGCAGTTTTCCTGTGTGTCCCGTTTGAGTTCTTGTCTTGCGCTCCTATTTTGGTGGCTTTTCTTGTTTAGTTTAGTTTATTAAGGATCCTGTTCGAATAATTCGACGCTGCAAAAAGTCGGTGTTCAAAAACAATTTAAAAAAAATACAAAAATGAGGGGTATTTTACTTGAACGAAGCAAAATTATCTGCCAATAGAACAAGAAAATGTGGCTTTGAGACTTTCCAAAACAAGCAGAATTAGCTAACATCAAAGGACCCAAAAATACCTTAAAGGCCTACTGAAACCCACTACTACCGACCACGCAGTCTGATAGTTTATATATCAATGATGAAATATTAACATTGCAACACATGCCAATACGGCCGGTTTAGTTTACGAAATTGCAATTTAAAATTTCCAGCGGAGTTTATTGTTGAAAACGTCGCGGATTGACGACGTATGCGCGTGGCTTCAGGGACTGTTAGGAAATATTAGCGCTGCACGACTTGCGGCTAAAAGTAGTCTGCTTTACCGCATAATTACACAGTATTTTGAACATCTGTGTTGCTGAATCTTTTGCAATTTGTTCAATTAATAATGGAGAAGTCAAAGTAGAACGATGGAGTTAGAAAGATTTAGCCTTTAGCCACGCAAAAACACGGTGATTCCTTGTTTAAAGGGGAACATTATCACCAAACCTATGCAAGCGTCAATATATACCTTGATGTTGCAGAAAAAAGACCATGTATTTTTTTAACCGATTTCCAAACTCTAAATGGGTGTATTTTGGCAAATTAAGCGCCTTTCTGTTTATCGCTCTTTTACCGATGACGTCAGAACGTGACGTCACCGAGGTAACACACCTGCCATTTTCATTTTCACATTACAAACACCGGGTCTCAGCTCTGTTATTTTCCGTTTTTTCGACTTTTGGAACCTTGGAGACATCATGCCTCATCGGTGTGTTGTCGGAGGGTGTAACAACACTAACAGGGAGGGATTCAAGTTGCACCACTGGCAAGAAATCTGCCGCCAGACCCATATTGAATGTGCCAGAGTGTCTGCCGGCGATGCTAAGACAGACATGGCAAGGAGATGTATGGATAACCTGCAGATGCATTTGCAACGATTAAGTCAACGAAATCACAAAGGTGAGTTTTGTTGATGTTGACTTATGTGCTAATCAGACATATTTGGTCACGGCATGACTGCCAGCTAATTGATGCTAACATGCAACGCTAATCGATGCTAACATGCTATCTACGCAAGCTTTATGTACATTTGAAACTAGATAACCACATTTAATGTGAAACAAACACTTACCAATCGAGGGATTTAAATTGCTCCAGTGTCACAAGATGCGAAAGTCCTGATCGTTTGGTCCGCACATTTTACCGGCAATGCTAATAAGGCAGCCATGTTGTGGGCCACTTCATTAGGTACACCCACGCTATGGCCGAATAGCGTCAATAGCTGTTCGCTCAATAGCTTCAATTTCTTCTTAGATTTTGTTTTCGCTATCTGCCTCCATACTCCGACCATCTGTTTCAATTTAAGCGTAATCTGTTGAATCGCTTAAGCCGCTGAAATCCGAGTCTGAATCCGAGCTAATGTCGCTATATCTTGCTGTGATAACCGCCATGTTTGTACTGACAGCCCTGTATGACGTCACAGGGAAATGGATAGTGGTTTCGAAGATGGCGAAAATAAGGCACTTTAAAGTTTTATTCAGGGATATTCTGGGACCGGTAACATTTTGAAAAAAACTTCTAAAAATACAACAAGCAACTGGGAACTGATTTTTTATTGTTTTTAACCCTTTTGAAATTGTAATAATGTTCCCCTTTAAAATTCCCGGAGGTGAAACTTTACTATGGATCAGAGCGGTCAAGCGAACATGGATCCCGACCAAATGTCAACCAGCAGTTTTCGGTGACAAAATTGTGGTAAAAAGTCGCCTCTTACCGGAGATCAGCTGAGCTTGCGCCGTCCATACAACTAGCGTTTACTTCCCTCAGACACTGGCGTCAAGACACCCGTGGACACACCCCTTTTGACTATAAGGTACAACCTTTCGCCAAAGCGTGCTGAGATGCTGTGCAAGGGTACAATGTACAAGCGACTCTCCTCAATATTGAGTCCAAATTGAATTTTGTCTCTGTTTGATTCTTTGCTTCTTGTTTTGTTTAATAGATGTCATCAGTGTTTGAACCTGACAGATCCCCATTAGTCTACACCGCACTGGAGACTATTCTTCCTGGGGTCCAGGCCGAAAAAAACATCGCAATCTCAAAACAAAAAAATTACAATGCAGTACGACATGATCAAATAATAACTTTGACTTTACATAAAAATGTTCATACCAAAGATTAAAAGAGCAATATAAAAACACATATATATATATATATATATATATATATATATATTGCACTAATAAAACAAAGAGCCAATGGCCAAAAATATACACATTAGTGTACCAAAGACAAACTAAGTGACAAAAAAGTGCCAAAAAAGTGCCATCCATCCATTTTCTACTGCTTGTCCCATAATCAATAAAATAGTCAATAATAAATAAAACCAGTCATGACATAAGGTACAATCTAGAACTATCTCTTCCCGCACACTGCTAAAATTGAAATCTAAGTAAGATTACATATCTCAAATAAGGGTGATATTTGATTATTTTATGTCTGATAAGATAATTCTTCTCACTAAGCAGATTTTATGTTAGAGTTTTACTTGTTGTAAGTGGTTTGGTCCTAAATTATTTTAGTAAGATATTACAGCTTGTAGACCGGTTCATTTTTGTCATTGTCATCCCATTGGGTTGGGTTTTTTCTTGCCCCGATGTGGGATCTGGATCTCATTGTGGCTTGTGCAGCCCTTTGAGACACTCATGATTTAGGGCTTGTGGAGGCAGATGTCGCCAGCGGTGTCTGCAGGAGGAAAAAGGTCACCGCCTCAGTCCATGGTGCTGAGGACAGAGCACCATCAGACAGGGTATGGCAGTGCTGATGACGAGACACAGCTGGCAAGTGACCAGATTTCACCAGAGGTGGGTAGAGTAGCCAGAAATTGTACTCAAGTAAGAGTTCTGTTACTTTAGAGATTTATTACTCAAGTAAAAGTAAGGAGTAGTCACCCAAATATTTACTTGAGTAAAAGTAAAAAGTATGTTGTGAAAAAACTACTCAAGTACTGAGTAACTGATGAGTAACCTGATTACGGCAACAAATGCACAAAAACATAAAAATAGCAATGAGCAAATTCAGAGCCAGGAGTATCTCTTAAGCAACTAAAACAATAATATATATTAAATAATAGTACATTAAAATCAAATAAAAAAATGGCACATTGAGCCACAATAACTTAACAGCACCATAGTCTCAGAAGGCATTCATTGATTTGATTGATTGATTGAGTAATTGAAACTTGTATTAGTAGATTGTACAGTACAGTACATATTCTGTACAATTGACCACTAAATGGTAACACCCCAATACGTTTTTCATTGTTTATCAATTACTTAATGAGTGTGAATGTTGTCTGTCTATCTGTGTTGGCCCTGCGATGAGGTGGCGACTTGTCCAGGGTGTACCCTGCCTTCCGCCCGATTGTAGCTGAGATAGGCGCCAGCGCCCCCCGCGACCCCGAAAGGGAATAAGCGGTAGGAAATGGATGGATGGATGGATGACCAAGTCGAGGCGATCTACCTCATATATACATATATATACACACACATACCATGTATACACACACATATATGATATGTGTGTGAATATATGATATATATATATATATATATATATTTATATATATATATATATATACACATACATAAATTTATATATACAGTATATAATGTATATTTATTTATTTGCCGTTTTTGTTGACATGTTAAAGGTGTTTTAATGAATATACATACATTTTTAACACATAGATTCCTATCGTTCATGAAGACAAAAAATATAAGTTGGTGTATTACCTGATTCTGATGACTTGCATTGATTGGAATCAGACAGTATTGATGATAATGTCCATGTTTTCAAATGGAAGGAAAAAAAAGTTCCTCTTTTCTGTCCAATACCACATGAAAGTCGTTGGTTTTTGGGGTCTTATTTGTCCAGCTTCCATATTCGTTTTCATACACTTTACAAGAAATACATTGGCGGCAAACTCTGTAGCTTGCTAGCTTGTTTGCGCTGGCTTTCGGAGACTCTTATTTTGTTAGCGCAGGCGCGATGGAGCGGCGCTTTTATTGTGAAGACAGGAACTGTGCGATCAGTCTTTAGGCTTTTGACGGGAAGTACGGTTGAAATAAAAAGTGTCTTTTTTTCTTTACACTTTTGATTGATTGATTGAAACTTGTATTAGTAGATTGCACAGTACAGTACATATTCCGTACAATTGACAACTAAATGGGAACACCCCAATAAGTTTTTCAACTTGTTTAAGTCGGGTCATGTGACCGCCTGGTTCTGTTTGATTGGTCCAACGTCACTAGTGACTGCATGTAATTGGTGAAAAGCAGGTATGCGTAGATCCTACTTTGAATCTTTGTCATAAACCAAAACAAACATTAAGAGAGCGATAAAAAAAAAAGTAGCGAGTAGCGATCTGAATGTAGATAAATGGAACGGAGTAAAAGTAGCGTTTATTCTCTATAAATATACTCAAGTAAAAGTAAAAGTATGTTGCATAAAAACTACTCGTAGAAGTACAATTTATCCCAAAAGTTACTCAAGTAAATGTAACGGAGTAAATGTAGCGCGTTACTACCCACCTCTGGATTTCACAGGTAGTACGTGCTAATCTAATCATCTGTTGTCTTTAACAGTAAGTGGCCGGGAGCAGGAGGAGAGAGATGATACAAGAGAGGATAAACATTTGTTCAGTATTTTAACATAGAGTGTTTGATTGTGAGGCATTAAAAGCCACAAAATGCAAGGAGTCCATCAGACCCACAAACGCTGGCTGAGTAACAACATGAACGGTGCACGGAAAATGTCTCTGCGAGTTTCTGCATCCCACAGGGATTCTTCTTTTGTGTTTCTGCACCTGCGGTTCCCACACAAGGCTGCAAAATATTTTGTCAACGCGGTCTGCTCTCTTTGTGTGTGTGTGTATGTGTGTGTGGTACACAGAACATCAATTTCCACACTTTTATTGCAACATTGTCAACACTGTCTGCTCTCGTTTTCTCGCACATTTCTCCCTCTAATGTTCTGTGTACCTACACTCTGTCCTCCTCCTCTCTCGGCCTGCTGTGCGTGTGTGTGTGTGTGTGTGTGTGTGTGTGTGGTACACAGAATATCAATTTCCACACTTTTATTGCAACATTGTCAACACTGTCTGCTCTCATTTTCTCGCACATTTCCCCCTCTGATGTTCTGTGTACCTACACTCTGTCCTCCTACTGTCTCGGCCTGCTGTGTGTGTGTGTGTGTGTGTGTGTGTGTTGTACAGTTGACCCAGACATCTTATATGTAATAGAAATGTGGAGGGGAATGTGTATGGTGTGTGGTCATTAAATAAGTATTCTGATATATGTTCTTGACAGAAAATGAGCCAAAGTCGGTGAGTGTCAGTTTGAAAAATTAGTTATTGTATAATTTTTCTTTAAATACAAATATAAAAACGGGTCCCGCTGACAATGCACACAGTGATTATATGCATTCGGCAAAGAAACTAACAAGTGGTATTCTGTCGTTCGGGTGTACCTAATGACATGTTTTCAACTGTTTGTTAGCCGCTCCAAATAATGGAACACACACAAAAAAAACAAGCGCTGATTAAATTTAAAGCCACAACATTTCATGTCGTGGCTTGCAACCACAACAAGGACACCTTTTGCATCGCAGGGAAAGGTATTATGCCGATTCATAGTGGGCCATTGTTTTCATCTCCAGATTCATGTCAATTGTGTCCTTTTTTCTGAGCTGTACATGACTCTTGGAGGTAATAAATTATCAATCCATGTTTTGGTTTTCCCCCCCTCCCTGTCTCTAAATACTTTACGCGCATCACTGCTTGCGGGGTTTGCACGGCAAAAACTGAAATCTAAGTAAGATTAAATATCTCAAGTAAGGGTGATATTTGCTTATTTTCTGTCTGACAAGATAATTCTTCAGTCTAAGCAGATTTTATGTTAGAGTGTTTTACTTGTTTAAGGGTTTTGGTCCTAAACCATTTTCAGTGAGATATTACTGCTTGTTGCTGAGCTGTGTCATTAACACTCACAAGAACAAAACTACTTTTTTAAAGTAATAATTTATTTTTTCAAGCATGAAAAAAAAATCATGATTTTTTTTTTGACACAATTGTGTCTCCTAATTAAAACAGATGACAGCCAAATGGACTTTGCTGTTTTATTTTCAATAAAACAACAGAAAATACGTACTCATATAGTGGTACAATTGACACAATACAGTAAACTGACAGTTAATATTTAAACTTTTAATATTTTTAACAATTTTGAACAGAAATAGTGCATGCACGTTCAGATAAATTCTTCAAAATTACAAATAAAATAAAAATTGGGCCGGGCTGTATATATGCGCACTAATTGACTGAAAGAGCATGCACTTGGCCCGATGATGTCATGTTGTCGATGGAAAAATGCATTTTTAGATGGCTAGGAGACCCTGAGAGTACACTGCAAAAAGTCAGAGTTCAAAAACAAGAACAAAAAATGATAGGGGTATTTTTCTTGAAATAAGCAAAATTATTCACCAATAGAATAATAGAATGTGGCTTGTCAAGACTTTCCAAAACAAGTAAAATTAAAGCTGCAAGCAGCAATGGACGGGGCCGCGTGGGCTGCTGCCCCTGTGACCCTAAGCAGTAGAAGATGGATGGATGTATGATTAAACAGAGAAAAAGTTGTATACATGTGTTATACATCAGTCTCGTAGTAATAACAGTTGTGAAGTGGCTTGGTGCCGCCATTTTGAGACTCTAATGCATTGTGAATGGAATGAAGCCTTTGTATTGAAGTGGGAATAGCAAACTTCCTGTTGATTTTAGTTGGGGGGTGGTCAGTGTATGAAATATAGGTCTCAGTGAGACCTACATTGAGGTTTTTGTTTCATGTGTGTTTGACAGTCTCACAGTTAGTTAGAGGCAGTTTTGTCTGAGCTGGGAGTCGCCATTTTGTGACAGCAGTAGCAGGACAGCACCAGCACACCGGTTCTTTGCGGGCTCATAAAATCCAAACCTGGGTAGTAATTTAAACTCTTTCATCAACATTTAATCAGAAGGGTTCAATCTCTCTTCTGTGTTTATTTGAAACCGAAACGACAAACGACCTCAGAGGAGATAATGTTTGAAAAAAAACATTTTTTAGCCAACTTTTGTATTGAAGGGTGAATTGCAAACTTCCTGTTGGGTGTCACTCTAGGAAATATAGGTCTAACTGAGACCTACATAGAGGTTTTTGTTTCATGTTTCTACAACATTCCTACTGGAAGTTAGAGACAGTTTTGTATGTGTTTTCTTCCTAGGGGCCGCTAGAGCGCAGTTTTGAGTTTTGAGGTTTGGTTTTTTGATTAGATCGCAATTGTTGCCAGTTCTGATGTGTGTGTCAAATTTGGTGAGTTTTAAGGGGTCAAATTACAGCTCAAAGAGCTGTAATTTGATAACATAATAATGATAATAATAAATAATAATTATAATAATAATAATAATAAAACACCAAAAATTCAATAGGGTCCTCTGTCCCAAAGGGACATCGGTCCCTAAATAGCTAACCTCAATGAACCCAATAATACCTTAAAATAAGTATTTTCTCACTAAAAACAAGTGCACTTTTCTTGATTGAAAAAAAGAGACCTTTTTTCTCAATATGTTGAAAAATATGTGTAAATATATTTTTTATCTCATGCTTGAAATAAATGATGACTTTAAAAAAAGTATTTTTTTTTACTCGTGAGTGTTGATGACACAGCTTTGCAACTCTTGATTTTCTAGTTTCAAGCATGTTTTACTCAATATAGGTAATCAAATCTGTAATATCTTACTGAGATCATTTAGGACCGAAATCCTTAAAACAAGTAAAAAACACTAACATAAAATCTGCTTCGTGAGAAGAATTATCTTATCTGACAGAAAATAAGAAAAGGTCTCCCTTATGAGATATTTAATCATACTTAGATTTAAGGTTGTGCAGTGTAACATGCGGTTGCCGTGTTGCCTTTCCATTAAGAACAAAAAAATTGTTTTTAGTATAAGTTTGCTCGTTTCAAGAAATGTAATGCCGAGCGCATATCATTATGTCAAGATAATGATCCCATAGGGGTGATGGAAGGATGGTCAGTGCCTGAGAGCTGTGGCCTACCACCATGACCCCGCAGTCTCTTCCCTCTGTTGCCAGATATCTTTAGATCAGGGGTGCCCACACTTTTTCTGCAGGCGAGCTACTTTTCAATTGACCAACTCGAGGGGATCTACCTCATTTATATATATCATTTAGATTTATTTATTTATGAAAGAGACATTTTTGTAAACAAGTTAAATGTGTTTAATGATAATACAAGCATGTGTAACACATATAGATGTCTTTCTTTCACGAAGACAAGAATATAAGTTGGTGTATTACCTGATTCTGATGACTTGCATTGATTGGAATCAGACAGTAATGATGATAACGCCCACATTTTCAAATGGAGGAGAAAAAAAGTTGTCCTTTCTGTACAATACCACATGAAAGTGGTTGGTTTTTGGCATCTAATTCATCTAGCTTCCATACACTTTACAAGAAAAACATTGGCGGCAAATTCCGTAGCTTGCTTGATTGACATTCACGGCACCCGAGGGTCTTGTGAGATGACGCTGGCTGCTGCCAGTTCATTATTATGAAAAAATGACAGAGAGGAAGGCGAGAAAACACTTTTTATTTCAACAGATTTTCGCGCCATCCCTTCCGTCAAAACTCTAAAGGCCGACTGCACATTTCCTATCTTCACAATAAAAGCCCTGCTTCATGCTGCCTGCGCTAACAAAATAAGAGTCTCGGAAAGCTGGCGTGCACAAGTGATGTGCACGCCAGCTTTCTGAGGGATCGCTTGTGCACGCCAGTTTTCCGAGACTCTGTATTTAGTTAGCGCAGGCAGCATGAAGCAGGGCTTTTATTGTGAAGATAGGAAATGTGCAGTCGGCCTTTAGAGTTTTGACGGAAGGTACGGCGCGAGAGTCTGTTGAAATAAAAAGTGTTTCCCGCCTTCCTCTCGGTCATTTTTAATAATAATGATCTTGCAGCAGCCAGCGTCATCTCACAAGACCCTCCGGTACCGTGAATGTCATTTAAGTGACGTCTTGGTGAAGATTGATGATCACTAATTTTTAGGTCTATTTTTTTTTAAAAGCCTGGATGGAGATCGACTGACACACCCCCCGCGGTCGACTGGTAGCTCGCGATCGACGTAATGGGCACCCCTGCTCTAGATGTACTTTGTAATATGTATGTGTGCTTTGCTATGGAGGTTTTTTCCTCACTCCAGACTGAGCCCAGTCCAGATTGTATTTTTTTTCCACTCATCCTTCACACCTTTTTTCTCATCTTTTACAGGGCGCCTTGTGGCGACACATTAGCGTTTCTGTTCTGTATCCCCGTACACTGTTTGTCCAATCTTGAACGAGTTTGTGCTGAAACCAAAGCTTTGTTGTACTTGTTCAATGACAATAAAGATATTTCTATCCATCTATAATGGCACTAGCATTTACTTAATTTCAGAATATTTTTCAACATATTGAGCAAAAAGTTATCTTCTTTTTTTTCTACCAAGAAAAGTACATTGTTATTAGTGAGAATTTTAAAGTATTTTTGGGTTCATTGAGGTTAACTAATTTTACTTGTTTGGAATTTCTTGACAAACCAAATTTTCTCATTCAATTCGCAGATAATTTTGCTTAGTTCAAATAACATGCCTTCTTTTTGGGTGGAAGTTGAAAAAATGTGTTCAAGGATTGGTTTGTTTATGAAGCTTCATGTAGTTTCTGTTATTTTAGAAGAGTTTATTGACAAGCATGACTTAGTCAATTTAATTATAGTATTTGGTAAAAGGCTTATTTTTAAGGCCAAAAATAGGTATTCACTTAGTATTACTTTTTTTAAAACATTTATTCAGTATTTTTTAACTTTAGAAAGATACAAGATTGACAACGATAATGATGCCAAAAAACATGAAAAAAGATGGGAAATCCTTAAAGGCTTATTATGAAAATGTAATAATGTTTATAGATGAACAACAACAGCAACATATATGCTATCTGTTGTTGTGTTCTCTATTTTTGAGTGTACAAAATGAAGGTGTGTTGAGTCTGACTTGGACATAATATGGACTCTACACAAATGCTTTTTATGAAAATGTAACTTTATTTATAACTTATATGCAATCTGTTGTTTCCCTAATTTTTAGTGTTGTACATGGATGAGAGTGTGTGTTGCTGAGCCCGACTTGGACATTGTCTGGACTGGACCTGGTTTTAAAAACCTTTTAGACAAGTCTAATGTCATTAACAACCTGGTCTGATGAAGACAAGGTTATTTATTTATTTTTTTTTGAATAAATTAAGATTAAAAAAAAGGAAAAAAAATAAATTTTCTTGGATAAAAAAGAAAGTAAAATCATATAAAACAATTATATTAAAAATAGTAATTAATGATAGAGTTAGTGGACCGGCGACACACACAATCATGTGTGTTTCAGGGACTGTGTCCCTTGCAGACTGTCTTATATATGTTGTGGGAACCAGAATTTTGGTGGCAGAAAGAAACAACCCTTTTTTGTGTGAGTGGGTGTGGCTGAGTGTGAATGGGGGATGGAGGGGTTTTTCTTTGGGGGGTTGATGCACTAATGGAAAGTGTAACTTGTGTATTTTTATGTTGATTTAATAAAAAAATAAAAATAATGAATAAATAAATAAAAAAATAACATACCCCTATTTTTCTATTATTTTTTCTTCTTTTTGAACGCTGAATTTTTGCAGTGTGCACACACACAAAAAGAAAAAGTACCGCACACAGATCTTTCAGTAATGATAGATAGATAGATAGATAGATAGATAGATAGATAGATAGATAGATAGATAGATAGATAGATAGATAGATAGATAGATAGATAGATAGATAGATAGATAGATAGATAGATAGATAGATAGATAGATAGTACTTTATTGATTCCTTCAGGAGAGTTCCTTCAGGAAAATTAAAATTCCAGCAGGAGTGTACAGAGTTGAGATCAATTTAAAAAAAAAGTAAAAAGTAAATAATGGGGGTTTAAAAGGAAACAAAATAGAGAAATATTACAAAAAGAATAAAAACAATGGGAATAACAATATAACAGTAAAATAAGAATATAACAAGACAAAGTAGGCAGTAGTGACCATGTTATGAAAACGTATTGCACTGTTAATGTTTTGCATCCCCTGTCATCCTAATACCCCCCGTCCCCCGTCCCAGAGAGGAGTTGTACAGTCTAATGGCGTGTGGGACAAAGGAGTTTTTGAGTCTATTAGTCCTGCACTTGGGATGAAGCAGTCTAGCACTGAACAGGCTTCTCTGGCTACTGATAACGCTATGCAGAGGGTGACTGGCATCATCCAGGATGCTCACTAGTTTGTCAACAGTCCTCTTCTCTGCCACCGTCACCAGTGTGTCCAGTTTCAGTTTTATGATGGGAGACTTTAAGTGATGTTCGATTTGGGGGGGGAAACTTGGTTTTATCACATGTACACAAAAGCCAAGCTCCTGTATTCACACAAATATTTAAAATGATCATATGCAAATTGAACGTTTTTGGCCTTCTTTCTCTTTTGGCAGCAGCCGTTCAAAATGATATGCATTTTGCAGGCCGCCCTCACAAACACTTCACTATGTAAATTGCATGCACAGAAAATCGAATGTAAAATGATGCATTCTCCATACCGAGGCGCTGCCGTTCGGCTGAAACTGGCGAGGAGAGCATGGTCTGTTTTGGCCGTGCGCTTGGAATTTGTTATATTTTGCATGAACTACTGACTGGACTGTGCTGTTGCAACCGTTATGTATTCTCAAAGAAGCATGTACATCATTTGGCAAAGTCGGTGTGCAGCATCAACACACAAATGAGTGTCTTAACCTTCCTCTTGTGTTAACTTTCTGTTACCATCTCTAATGTTAACGGGTCGGTTTTGACCCATGTCTTAAATCAGCTGTAAAATACACTAAAAACAATTATCCATCATCCAATTTGTTTCTCGTTTCTTGGTTACCTTGTTAGGCTTCCTTATCCTTGAAAATATTGGTTTTAATATTTTTGGTTTGGGCCATTGGGCCTTTTTTTTGTCAGTATACCCCTCGGTTTCAATTTTTAATAATGGTAAAACGAACCTCAAGAGAATCATATAAAAAAAAAAAAGGTTGTTGTGTTACCTAACTATTACTAAGGGGTATTAGAACACATCTCTTAAATAAATGTGTTTTATTAATTTTTTCATTTTAAGAATTTTAACTATAGTAACATCTATGGTGTTACGGGTCAATTTCGACCCATATATATTTACTTCAAGAAAAAGGCTAAAAAGTACTTTTTGCAGCAACAGAAATCCAACATCAAACAAACAACAACCAATCAAGCAAATGAAACCAAGAGAAATAGATTACTAGTTCCAAAACTAATAAAAAAACAAAATCAGAGTAGCAAAAAGTGACACTTTTAGTGTCCGTCTTTTGTTTGTTTTTGTACAGGATAACAAGGTAAAATGAGAATCCACTAAAGCTCACATGATTGGGAGAGGAGCTGGCTGTCAGTGTGTTCAGTTTTGGCTCTTATCATTGCTTTATCATCTTATTTTTATAACTGGGTCGAAACCGACCCTAACAACACCAAGGGCATAATTTCTACCAGAGCATTTTATAATTTTGTGAAAAAAATTAAAATGTTTTATTTTGTTGACAAAGAGGTTCCTGACAAAGTCAAAAAGCTTTGATGCAAAAAATAAATGTGTTTTTATGCATTTAAAAACTAAAACGGGTCGGTGCCGACCCTAACACAAGACGAAGGTTAAGCGCTGCCAATACAAATGAGCATGGTTACCCCTTAATATATTCGATCGTGACGCACCACCACAGCAAAATATTAACCGGCACTATGGTTGGGCGATGCGGACGAAAACGGATATCTCAATATATTTTTACTTAAACTCAATATTCGATTTATATCTCCACATATTTTCCGGTGAAAGTACACATGTAAAGATTTTTGAGCGAGATTCACTGAAATGGAAGTAAATGACAACCATACTGTCAACACCCTTGTGTGGTGTTCGGGTCTGTGGGACCCATTTTCATTTTTCATCCGTAAATTAGACCGGTGAAAAAACACCGATCAGCAAAACGCCGCTGCTGAAACCGGATGTTTTTTTTTGTTTTTTGTTTTTTCTAATCAATCTAACAAAAATATACACAACAATACCATAATAATGCAATCCAATTACAAACCCAACCCAGCAACATTCAGAACAGCAATAAACAGAGCAACTGAGAGGAAACACAAACATGATCATCCAAATCCTCCAAAACTAATGTAAAATATGAAACAACAGAATAATAAGTGACTATTTATATTTTTACAGAAGTGTAGATAGATAGAACATGTCAAAAGACAAAAGTAAGCAGATATTGACAGTAAATGAACAAGTGGAATAGTAATTCCTTTTTTACAGCTTGTCCTTCATTATGTTGACAAAATCCATCCATCCATTTTCTACCGCTTATTCCCTTTTGGGGTCGCGGGGGGCGCTGGCGCCTATCTCAGCTACAATCGGGCGGAAGCCGGAGTACACCCTGTACAAGTCGCCACCTCATCGCAGGGCCAACACAGATAGACAGACAACATTTACACTCACATTCACACACTAGGGACAATTTAGTGTTGCCAATCAACCTATCCTCAGGTGCATGTCTTTGGAAGTGGGAGGAAGCCGGAGTACCCGGAGGGAACCCACGCATTCACGGGGAGGACATGCAAACTCCGCACAGAACGATCCCGAGGCTGGATTTGAACCCAGGACTGCAGGACCTTCGTATTGTGAGGCAGACGCAATACTGTTGACAAAATCATAGGTGGATGAATGACACAATATGTTACTGCATATGACAACAGGGCATGTTTTTAAATGTCCTATATAAACTAGGGATGTTCGATAATGTCGGCCGTCCGATATTATCGGCCGATAAATGCTTTAAAATGTAATATAAATGATCGATATCGGTTTCAAATTTATCAGTATCGGTTTCACGAAGTAAAATTTGTGACTTTTTAAAATGCCGCTGTATACACGGCCGTAGGGAGAAGTACAGAGCGCCAATAAAACTTAAAGGCACTGCCTTTGCGTGCCGGCCCAATCACATAATACCTACGGCTTTTCACACACACACACACACACAAGTGAATGCAAGGCATCATTTGTCAACAGATGGCGCCACATCACAAACAATAACACACCCTGTCAGCGTCTTTTGCGCTCTTTTGTTAAAACTATTTGCATTATGTTCTTCAGTGAAGAAAAATGCGTATATTGTTTGTATCGTTTTATAAGCCGCAGGCTAAAAGTGTAGGAAAAAAAGCAGCAGCCTATAGTCCAGAATTTACAATAAGTTATTATTTGGCGTACCACAAGATGGAACCTGGGTGCAACAGTTAGAGAATCATTGTGATAATGAAGTACCAGAACCATTTTACTGTTTGAAATACAAAAACAGTGAAGTTGGTACGTTGTGTAAACATTAAATAAAAACAAAATACAATGATTTGCTAATCTTTTTCAACTTATATTCAATTAAATAGACTGCAAAAACAAGATATTTAAAGTTTGAACTGGAACATTTTTTTCAAATATTAGCTCATTTGGAATTGGACGACTGTCACGTTTCAAAAAAGCTTGCACAAATGGCAAAAAAGACGGAGAAAGTTGAGGAATGCTCATCAAACACTTATTTCGAACATCCCACAGGTGAACAGGCAAGAAATCTGTGTTCAAAGGACTCCGGCTTATTAGTGATTCCTAGAAGCCAAAAAAGTCTGCGGGCTATAGAGCGTTTTCTGTTCGGGCCCACATATGCGGTCCTCTCAAAGGTTTCTCATAGTCATCATTGTCACTGTCACCGACGTCCCACTGGGTGTAAGTTTTCCTTGCCCTTATGTGGGCTCTACCGAGGATGTCGTTGTGGTTTATGTTGTGGTTTGTGCAGCCCTTCGAGACACTAGTGATTTAGGGCTATATAAATAAACATTGATTGATTGATTGATTGATTGATGGAATTGGGAACAGGTGGGTGCCCTGATTGGGTATAAAACCAGTTTCCGTGAAATGCTCAGTCATTCACAAACAAGGATGGGGCGAGGGTCACCACTTTGTCAACAAATACGTGAGTAAATTGTCGAACAGTTTAAGAACAACATTTCTCAATGAGCTATTGCAAGGAATTTAGGGATTGCACCATCTTCATCACTGCACGTAACATTGAATGCCTGTGACCTTGGATCCCTTTTAGGCGGTACTGCATCAAAAAGCGACATCAGTATGTAAAGGATATCACCACATGGGCACAGGAACACTTCAGAAAACCACTGTCAGTATCTACAGCTGGTCGCTACATATGTAGGTGCAAGTTTAAACCTCTACTTTGCAAAGCAAAAGCCATTTATCAAAAATCAATGTTTATTTATATAGCCCCGAATCACAAATGTCTCAAAGGACTGCACAAATCATTACGACTACAACATCCTCGGAAGAACCCACAAAAGGGCAAGGAAAACTCACACCCAGTGGGCAGGGAGAATTTACATCCAGTGGGACGCCAGTGACAATGCTGACTATGAGAAACCTTGGAGAGGACCTCAGATGTGGGCAACCCCCCCGCTGGCGTTGCTGGAACCGAGCTTATCTAGGATGGACGGATGCAAAGTGGAAAAATGTTCTGTGGTCTGACGAGTCCACATTTCGAAATATGATTTTGGAAACTGTGGACGTGGTGTCCTCCGGAACAAAGAGGAAAATAATTTCTGTTTTAGGCGCAAAGTTCAAAAGTCAGCATCTGGGAAGGTATTGGGGTGTATTAGTGCCCAAAGCATGGGTAACTTACACATCTGTGAAGGCACCATTAATGCTAAAATGTACATACAGGTTTTGGAGGAACATATATTGTCACCCAAGCGACGTTATCAGGGACACTGGACGCCCCTGCTTATTTCAGCAAGACAATGCCAAGCCACGTGTTACAACAGCGTGGCTTCATAGTAAGAGTGCCTGTAGTCCTGTAGAATTCCTCCTGAAAAGCTTCAAAAATGTTTTTCTTAGTTCCCAAACATTTACTAAGTGTTGTTAAAAGGAAAGGTCATGTAACACAGTGGTAAAAATGCTCACGTGACAACTTTTTTGATATGTGATGCTGCCATTAAATTCTAAGGTAATGATTATTTGCCCGAAAAAAAAAAAAAGTTTCTTGGTTCGAACATTAAGTATCTTGTCTTTGCAGTCTATACAATTGAATATAAGTTGAAAAGGATTTACAAATCACTGTATTCTGTTTTTATTTGCCATTTACAGAACGTACCAACCTCACTGGTTTTGGGTTTTGTACAAGACATGGACACTTCCTATATAAAATCTACTTTAAGCATATATTTAACGATAAAGTGCTAAATGCATGTGGTAAATTGGAGAAAATGTATGCATCAATTAACCAGCTTTAAAATCAATATCTTCATCTTAGAGACTCAGATTTGTTTCTCACACATTGATCATGAATGAATAATTCCCTGACAACTCATGATCAAAAAAATGACTCATCTCAAAACGCGGAATCCGCGTGGAACCCCCACCCCGCACCACAAGGTCTATCTACACAGGCCCGATCCCCCGCAACGCCGCCGTCCCTAAGTCGGATTTGACAACCAAAAGCTCCGAGCGAAGTCAACAAAACAGGGCAGACTTTTGTTGGAGCGGATCAGCACAGTTTTGACTTAACATCTCTAAAAATATTTTGATTGAAGGCGTGAACAACATACTTGTGAGGAAGGTTGCAAGGCGGGATGTCTGGAGGGGTGGGGGTGGGGGCGACAATCAGCAGATTCTCGAGTGATCTCGGCTCTGCCACGCTGCACAAACAAGACATTTACTCCTTACAACCACGGATATAAAGCCACATTTCAACACTCGGCCATAGTCAGTGGTCCTAAAAAGGAGTTGTTGGCAATTAAGTTAAAGTTAAAGTACCAACGATTGTCACACACATAATGCAAACCACGTTTCCATATGAGTTGGGGAATTGAGTTGGATGTAAATATAAGCGGAATACAATGATTTGCAAATTATTTTCAACCTATATTCAGTTGAATATGCTACAAAGACAACATATTTGATGTTCAAACTGATGAACATTTTTTTGGGGCAAATAATCATTAACTTTGACCAAAAAGTTGGGAAAGGTGGCAATAAATACTGATAAAGTTGAGGAATGCTCATCAAACACTTATTTGGAACATCCCACTGGCGTGCAGGCTAATTGGGAACAGGTGGGTGCCGAGATTGGGTATAAAAGCAGCTTCCATGAAATGCTGAGTAATTCGCAAACAAGGATGGGGTGAGGGTCACCACTTTGTAAGCAAATTGTCGAACAGTTTTAGAACAACATTTCTCAACAAGCTGTTGAACCATCTACGGTCCGTAAAATCATCAAAAAGTTCAGAAAATCTGGAGAAATCACTGCACGTAAGCGATGATATTACGGACTTTTGATCCCTCAGGCGGTACTACATCAAAAACCGATAACAGCGTGTAAAGGATATCACCACATGGCTCAGGAACACTTCAGAAAACCACTGTCAGTAACCACAGTTGGTTGCTACATCTGTAAATTCAAGTTAAAAATCTACTATGCAAAGCCAAACCCATTTATCAACAATATCTTGGCTGGGCGCGAGCTCACCTAAGATGGACTGATGCAAAGTGGAAAGGTGTTCTGTGGTCTGAAAAGTCCACATTTCAAATTCTATTTGGAAACAGAGGACGTGGTGTCCTCGGAACAAGGAGGAAAATAACCATTCGGATTGTTATAGGCGCAAAGTTCAAAAGCCAGCATCTGTGATGGTATGGGGGTGTATTAGTGCCCAAGGCATGGGTAACTTACACATCTGTGAAGGCACCATTAATGCTGAATGGCCCATACAGGTTTTGGAGCAACATATGTTGTCATCCAAGCAACGTTATCATGGACGCCCCTGCTTATTCCAGCAAGACAAGTGTTACAACAGCGTGGCTTCATAAAAAAAGAGTGCAGGTACATTCCTGGCCCACCTGCAGTCCAGACCTGTCTCCTATCGAAAATGTGTGGCCCATTATGAAGCGTAAAATACGACAGCGGATACCCCGGACTGTTGAACCACTGAAGCTCTACACAAAACAACCAAATATTTTTATTTTGGTTTCATCTGACCACATGACTTACTCCCAATCCTCTGCTGTATCATCCATGTATCCATTTTGGTATAAACTCAACTCATTGTGTTTGGAGGAAGAAGAATACTGCGTTGCATCCCAAGAACACCATACCTACTGTGAAGCATGGGGGTGGAAACATCATGCTTTGGGGCTGTTTTTCTGCTAAGGGGACAGGACGATTGATCCGTGTTAAGGAAAGAATGAATGAGGCCATGTATCGTGAGATTTTGAGCCAAAACCTCCTTCCATCAGTGAGAGCTTTGAATGTTGACCAAATACTTATTTTCCACCATAATTTACAAATAAATTCTTCAAAATTGCTACAATGGGAATCCCTGGATTTTCACATTCTGTCTCTCACAAATGAAGTGTACCTATGGTGAAAATTACAGACCTCTGTCATCATTTTAAGTTGGACAACTTGCACAATCGGTGGCAGACTAAATACTTTTTTGCCCCACTGTGTGTGTGTGTGTGTGTGTGTGTATATATATATATATATATATATATATATATATATATATATATATACACACATACACAGATACATACTTACATATACAAGCATGCATATATATTTACTTACTATATTTAGCACTAGAAGACCCAGGATTTGCATTGCAAAAGCACGTACAAATATGCATGAAAACACTCCTACAGACATCACACATGGGACGGTTTAGTAAGTAAGAATTGTTGTAGTTATATTGTAAAACTTACAAACATTGCTTGGATTGACGAATGAAGAATAATTTTGAGTAAAAACGTTGTGCATGATTAGAAGACAAAACGACACTTGTACTACCGGTTAAAAGCTCTAAACAGATGGGCACTACGGCACCCGCAGTGAGTAAACTCGTCCAAGAGATGGCACAATAATACAAACACTAACACACCTTTTCAGTAACTTTCGCTTTTTTTTTCCCATTTGCAATATGTCATTCGGTGCAGAAAAATACATACATCATTTGCACTATTTTATAAGCCGCAGGGTACAAAGTGTTGGAAAAAGTAGTGGCAAAAATTATGATGAAACGAGTGAAACTGTTTTTTTCAAATAGTTTTGTTGAGAAACTTGTTTAAAAATATTATATGTTATTAATTTAGTTAGAATACATTACTTTTAGTACTGCATATCTGCATGTAAATACCATTTATATTTTTTATGAGTCCTTTCTTATGCAGTATATCAGACTAGTACTTATTTTTCTAATCAGCCTGACCTAAGACTAGGTTTTATGTGCTAAACAATAATGTAGTATCATTTAACAAGGTTGTAAATTGTAAATAGAGTGAATATGATTAAAATCAAGGGTGAGATGACTAATCCAGTGTTAATATTTGAGAGGGAACCTCTGTTGTGAAAACGTTGCGCTCAAGGGTCAAAAAGGTTAAGAAGGCGTGCTCTATACCACCAAAAAGCTCAGATATTTTTAGGAATGCGCAACAAAAAAGCGCTTGGTTTGCGTGTGAACAATTAAAATAGGCCATACCTGTTTTGTACGAAGAAAGGTGAAAGGTCAAAATGGCCGCCAAGCTGAAGTTGATCAGTTGATTACTGCAGTTTGTCTTCTTTGTCGTCAAGAATTCTCGACGTAGGTCCAACTTTAAAGTATCCCTTTCCCCTACACTTTCTTCAAAAATAAACTCACCAGGAATTAACGTCCATATCCCACATTTAGGGCAAGATTTAAGTCCCCCTGTATACCCCAAGGTGTGCTTTTCCCAGGAAGCTCGAGGTGTGTCACGTTTATCTCTTTCCCCCACTTCCTCTTCCTGGCTCAGGCCTGTTTTAATCCAGTTCAGTTTCTTACTTATTTAAACCACGTTTTGTTACAATCGTACCTGTGACATGAAATCTCAAGCTACTTTTTAAAAAAGACATAAATAAAACAGCATCAGCAAATACAGAAAAAGTATTAAATATTAACTACATGAGGCAATTCCCGAAGAATTTGCGTGTGAATGCGCCAATGCTCAAGTTAAACAGAAATCCTGGAATTTTCTTTTAGAATTGTTGACAAAAAGCACACAATTACCAAACGGGCTGAATATTTTGAAGTTGGAACAGTTTGAATCGGATGAAAACTGTGGGAGTTGTGGAACTTTGAAGAAATCAATGGGAATTTCCAAAGGTTTTGGGAATTTGAGAAAAAGCGGGAATTTTTGGGAAAATGGTAGAAAACTTAAATGATCTAAATGAGTTGAAATGGTTGGTGTGGTAATTTTTAGAATCGGTCGAGAAATGCTGAAGTAGTAACTGACATGATTAATTGAGAAATTTCGGGAAAACAGGGAATTTTTCCAGTTAAAGAACAACTGTTTTTTTCTGATTAAGAGGAATGTTTTGACGGTGGAACGGTTGAAATGTGTTGAAAAATGTGGAAGGGAGGAGTCGCCAAAAAAAAGGTGGAAATAGGGCTTTTGGAAAACCAGGAATTCTAGAAAATTCTCGAATTTTTGGGAGAAAAATGGAATTTTGAATTTCCAGGATGGTGTGGAATGTGTTGAAAGTGGAATCAGTTGAAAAATGTGGAAATGTTGGAAGTTTAAAAAATGGCTCATTCATTTTGAATGGGGAAAATGTTCCTTTAAAGCTAAAATTCGGGAAAATCTGGGATTTTTTTTTTTTATTGTTAAAATACAGTACAAAATTCCCAAACTGGCTGAATATTCTGAATATGGAACAGTTTGAATGAGATGAAACATGTAAGACAAAAATGTCCCATTGAAGTACTCTATGGGAATTTCCAAAAGATTTGGGAATTTTGGGAAAAGCAGTAATTTTTTGGAAAATGTTAAAAAAAAAAAATGTCCCAAAAAAGCAAAAATTTTGGGAAATCTGGGATTTTTTTTTTTTTTTAATTGTTAAAATACAGCACACAATTCCCAAACTATTTTTGGAACAGTTTGAATGAGATGAAACATGTAGGAGAAGAATGTCCCATTGAAGAAATCAATGGAAATTTCCAAAAGTTTGGAGAATTTGGGGAAAAGCGGGAATTTTTTTGAAAATGTTAAAAAACAACCTCGAATTATCTGAATGAATTTAAATCGTTGGTGTTGGAACCGTTCAAATCGGTCGTAACATGTTGAAGTAGTAACAGGTTGAATTGCGAAATTTCCAGGAAAACAGGAAATTTTCCCAGTTCAAAAAACAAATGTGTTTTTTTGTCCTGATTAAGAGGAATGTTTTGACGATGGAACGGTTGAAATGTGCTGAAAAATGTGGAAGGGAGGAGTTGCCAGAAAAAAGGTGGAAATAGGGCTTTTGGAAAACCAGGAATTCTTGAAAACACTGGAATTTTTTGGGAAAAAGGGAATTTTGAATTTCCAGGATGGTGTGGAATGTGTTGAAAGTAGGATGGTTTGAATCGGTTGAAAAATGTGGTAATGTTGGAAGTTAAAAAAATGGCTCATTCATTTTAAACGGGAAAAATGTCCCGAAAAAGCTAAAATTCTGGGAAATCTGGGATTTTAATTTTTTTATTGTTAAAATACAGCACAGAATTCCCAAACTGGCTGAATATTTTGAATATGGAACAGTTTGAATGAGATGAAACATTTAAGGGGAGAATGTCCCATTGAAGAAATCAATGGGAATTTCCAAAAGTTTGGGGAATTTTGGGAAAAGCAGTAATTTTTTTGAAAATGTTAAAAAAAAAAATGTCCCAAAAAAGCTACAATTTTGGGAAATCTGGGATTTTTTTATTTTTTTTTTAATTGTTAAAATACAGCGCACAATTCCCAAACTCCATCCATCCATCCATCCATTTCCTACCGCTTATTCCCTTTCGGGGTCACGGGGTCCCTGAATATATATTTTTGGAACAGTTTGAATGAGATGAAACATGTAGGAGAAGAATGTCCCATTGAAGAAATCAATGGAAATTTCCAAAAGTTTGGAGAATTTGGGGAAAAGCGGGAATTTTTTTGAAAATGTTAAAAAACAACCTCGAATTATCTGAATGAATTTAAATCGTTGGTGTTGGAACTGTTCAAATCGGTCGTAACATGTTGAAGTAGTAACAGGTTGAATTGCGAAATTTCCAGGAAAACAGGAAATTTTCCCAGTTCAAAAAACAAATGTGTTTTTTTGTCCTGATTAAGAGGAATGTTTTGACGATGGAACGGTTGAAATGTGCTGAAAAATGTGGAAGGGAGGAGTTGCCAGAAAAAAGGTGGAAATAGGGCTTTTGGAAAACCAGGAATTCTTGAAAACACTGGAATTTTTTGGGAAAAAGGGAATTTTGAATTTCCAGGATGGTGTGGAATGTGTTGAAAGTAGGATGGTTTGAATCGGTTGAAAAATGTGGTAATGTTGGAAGTTAAAAAAATGGCTCATTCATTTTAAATGGGAAAAATGTCCCGAAAAAGCTAAAATTCTGGGAAATCTGGGATTTTAATTTTTTTATTGTTAAAATACAGCACAGAATTCCCAAACTGGCTGAATATTTTGAATATGGAACAGTTTGAATGAGATGAAACATTTAAGGGGAGAATGTCCCATTGAAGAAATCAATGGGAATTTCCAAAAGTTTGGGGAATTTTGGGAAAAGCAGTAATTTTTTTGAAAATGTTAAAAAAAAAATGTCCCAAAAAAGCTACAATTTTGGGAAATCTGGGATTTTTTTTTTTTTTTTTTAATTGTTAAAATACAGCGCACAATTCCCAAACTCCATCCATCCATCCATCCATTTCCTACCGCTTATTCCCTTTCGGGGTCACGGGGTCCCTGAATATATATTTTTGGAACAGTTTGAATGAGATGAAACATGTAGGAGAAGAATGTCCCATTGAAGAAATCAATGGGAATTTCCAAAAGTTTGGGGAATTTGGGGAAAAGTGGGAATTTTTTTGAAAATGTTAAGAAAAAAAAACCTCGAATGATCTGAATGAATTGAAATTGTTGGTGTTGGAACTGTTCAAATCGGTCGTAACATGTTGAAGTAGTAACAGGTTGAATTGCAAAAATTTCCAGGAAAACAGGACATTTTTCCAGTTCAAAAAACAAATGTTTTTTTTTGTCCTGATTAAGAGGAATGTTTTGATGATGGAACGGTTGAAATGTGCTGAAAAATGTGGAAGGGAGGAGTTGCCAGAAAAAAGGTGGAAATAGGGCTTTTGGAAAACCAGGAATTCTTGAAAACACTGGAATTTTTGGGGAAAAAAGGAATTTTGTATTTCCAGGATGGTGTGGAATGTGTTGAAAGTAGGATGGTTTGAATCGGTTGAAAAATGTGGTAATGTTGGAAGTTTAAAAAATGGCTAATTCATTTTAAATGGGAAAAATGTCCCGAAAAAGCTAAAATTCTGGGAAATCTGGGATTTTAATTTTTTTATTGTTAAAATACAGCACAGAATTCCCAAACTGGCTGAATATTTTGAATATGGAACAGTTTGAATGAGATGAAACATTTAAGGGGAGAATGTCCCATTGAAGAAATCAATGGGAATTTCCAAAAGTTTGGGGAATTTTGGGAAAAGCAGTAATTTTTTTGAAAATGTTAAAAAAAAAAAATGTCCCAAAAAAGCTAAAATTTTGGGAAATCTGGGATTTTTTTATTTTTTTTTTAATTGTTAAAATACAGCACACAATTCCCAAACTCCATCCATCCATCCATCCATTTCCTACCGCTTATTCCCTTTCGGGGTCACGAGGTCCCTGAATATGTATTTTTGGAACAGTTTGAATGAGATGAAACATGTAGGAGAAGAATGTCCCATTGAAGAAATCAATGGGAATTTCCAAAAGTTTGGGGAATTTGGGGAAAAGTGGGAATTTTTTTGAAAATGTTAAGAAAAAAAAACCTCGAATGATCTGAATGAATTGAAATTGTTGGTGTTGGAACTGTTCAAATCGGTCGTAACATGTTGAAGTAGTAACAGGTTGAATTGCAAAAATTTCCAGGAAAACAGGACATTTTTCCAGTTCAAAAAACAAATGTGTTTTTTTGTCCTGATTAAGAGGAATGTTTTGATGATGGAACGGTTGAAATGTGCTGAAAAATGTGGAAGGGAGGAGTCGCAAGAAAAAAGGTGGAAATAGGGCTTTTGGAAAACCAGGAATTCTTGAAAACCCTGGAATTTTTGGGGAAAAAGGGAATTTTGAATTTTCAGGATGGTGTGTAATGTGTTGAAAGTGGAATGGTTTGAATCAGTTGAAAAATGTAGAAATGTTGGAAGTTTAAAAAATGGCTCATTCATTTTGAATGGGAAAAATGTCCCGAAAAAGCTAAAATTCGGGGAAATATGGGATTTTTTTTTTTTTTGTTAAAATACAGCACAAAATTCCCAAACTGGCTGAATATTTTGAATTTGGAACAGTTTCAATGAGATGAAACATGTAGGAAAAGAACATCCCATTGAATAAATCAATGAGAATTTCCAAAAGTTTTGGGAATTTTGGGAAAAGCAGGAATTTGTTTTTTGAAAATGTAAAAAAAAATGTCCCGAAAAAGCTAAAATTTGAGGGAATCTGCTTTCTTTTATTTGTTTTAATTGTTAAAATACAGCACACAATTCCCAAACTGCCTGAATATATATTTTCGGAACAGTTTGAATGAGATGAAACATGTAGGAGAAGAATGTCCCGTTGAAGAAATCAATGGGAATTTCCAAAAGTTTTGGGAATTTTGGGAAAAGCAAGAATTATTTTGAAAATGTTAAAAAAAAATGTCCTGAAAAAGCTAAAATTTGGGGAAATCTGGGATTTTTTTATTTCTAATTGTTAAAATACAGCACACCATTCCCAAACTGGCTGAATATATATTTTTGGAATAGTTTGAATGATAAGAAAAATGTAGGAGAAGAATGTCCCATTGAAGAAATCAATGGGAATTTCCAAAAGTTTTGGGAATTTTGGGAAAAGCAGGAATTTGTTTTTTGAAAATGTAAAAAAAAATGTCCCGAAAAAGCTAAAATTTGAGGGAATCTGCTTTCTTTTATTTGTTTTAATTGTTAAAATACAGCACACAATTCCCAAACTGCCTGAATATATATTTTTGGAACAGTTTGAATGAGATGAAACATGTAGGAGAAGAATGTCCCGTTGAAGAAATCAATGGGAATTTCCAAAAGTTTTGGGAATTTTGGGAAAAGCAAGAATTATTTTGAAAATGTTAAAAAAAAATGTCCTGAAAAAGCTAAAATTTGGGGAAATCTGGGATTTTTTTATTTCTAATTGTTAAAATACAGCACACCATTCCCAAACTGGCTGAATATATATTTTTGGAATAGTTTGAATGATAAGAAAAATGTAGGAGAAGAATGTCCCATTGAAGAAATCAATGGGAATTTCCAAAAGTTTTGGGAATTTTGGGAAAAGCAGGAATTTGTTTTTTGAAAATGTAAAAAAAAATGTCCCGAAAAAGCTAAAATTTGAGGGAATCTGCTTTCTTTTATTTGTTTTAATTGTTAAAATACAGCACACAATTCCCAAACTGCCTGAATATATATTTTTGGAACAGTTTGAATGAGATGAAACATGTAGGAGAAGAATGTCCCGTTAAAGAAATCAATGGGAATTTCCAAAAGTTTTGGGAATTTTGGGAAAAGCAAGAATTATTTTGAAAATGTTAAAAAAAAATGTCCTGAAAAAGCTAAAATTTGGGGAAATCTGGGATTTTTTTATATCTAATTGTTAAAATACAGCACACCATTCCCAAACTGGCTGAATATATATTTTTGGAATAGTTTGAATGATAAGAAAAATGTAGGAGAAGAATGTCCCATTGAAGAAATCAATGGGAATTTCCAAAAGTTTTGGGAATTTTGGGAAAAGCAGGATTTTTTTTGAAAATGTTAAAAAAAAACCTCGAATGATCTGAATGAGTTGAAATCGTTGGAATTGTTCAAATCGGTCGTAACATGTTGAAGTAGTAACAGGTTGAATTGTGAAATTTCCAGGATAACAGGGAATTTTTCCAGTTAAAAAAAACAACTGTTTTTTTGTCCTGATTAAGAGGAATATTTTGACGATAGAATGGTTGAAATGCGCTGAAAAATGTGGAAGGGAGGAGTCACCAGAAAAAGGGTGGAAATAGGGCTTTTGGAAAACCAGGAATTCTTGAAAATCCTGGAATTTTTGGGAACTTTGAAAAAGGGAAGTTTGAATTTATAGAATATGTTGAAGGTGGGCCCTGCGATGAGGTGGCGACTTGTCCAGCGTGTACACCGCCTTCCGCCCGATTGTAGCAGAGATAGGCGGCAGTGCCCCCCGCGACCCCAAAAGGGAATAAGCGGTACAAAATGGATGGATGGATGGATGTTGAAGGTGGAATGGTTTGAATCAGTTGACAAATGTAGAAACAGTGGAAGTCTGAAAAATGGCTGATTTATTTTGAATGGGAAAAATGTCCCGGAAAAGCTGCATTTCTGAGAAATCTGGGAATTTTTTTTTAGAATTGTTGAAATAAAGCACATCATCAGGCTGAATATTTTGAAGTTGGTACAGTTTGAATCAGATAAAACATGTGGGAGTTGTGGAACTGTGAAGAATGTCCCATTGATTTTATTGGGAATTTACAAAAGTTTTGGGAATTTTGGGAAAAGCGGGAATTTTTTAAAAATTGTAAAAAAAAAAAAAAAAAAACTTGAATTATCTGAATTAAGTGAAATGGTTGGTGTTGGAATTTTAGAAATCGGTCGAGAAATGTTGAAGTAATAACACGTTGAATTGAGATATTTCCGGGAAAAGAGGGAATTTTTCCAGTTAAAAAAAACAACTGTGATTTACATAATAAACAAAAATATGGGGAAAAAAAGGAACATTTAAGGACTTTTGTACACCTTCCAAGATTTAATTGATATTTGGAAACCATTAAGCCAATTAGAAAAGGCTGGCCTTTCATTGTTTTAGGAAGTAGCATTTAGCATTCTTCTATAGCTTGATGACAAATTACTGACCTTAGAATTTTCTGATATCATTAAGTCATAAGAAATTATAATAAAATGAACACAAAACAAGCCAACATATTTTACTTTGTTGTCAATTAGCTGAATTAATACAGAATATTGGAATGAAACATGGAAAAGTTTGTCAACATTAATATGCTCCAGGCAAATTTTTTTCTACACGAATGTTGATTTATGAGAAGGCCAACATTTTCTAATTGTCTTAATGGTTTATTACAATTATCAATCAAATCTTAGACTTAGACTTCCTCTTATTGTCATTCAAATTTAACTTTACAGTAAAGATGACAACGAAATGTTGCTGCATTAGCTCATGGTATTGCTGGATAAAAGAGCAATAAGGTGCAGATATAAATAAATAGATTACTGTACAGATAAATATATTGCACTTTTGCATTTGCATCCACGTTGATGGATATATGTTATATTGTCTTTATATCCCAGCCCGTCAAGCCATTTTTGGGGGGGATTGAGGGAATAGTTATGGTAAATGGGGTGTTGGTGGGCTCTCTGCTGGGCCTGTCATTCGCCTGGCTGTGCTACAGACAGCACTACCCTGCACTTCACGAACCAGACTGCCACCGACCCCTGAGTCACAGAGAGGGTATCCCTGCTGCACAGGAACGCAAGCTGGCCAACTCTAACTACATCCTGCCCCTGTGAACAACAAACTGCATTCTTTTTACTGGGGGCTGGGTATCATTTGAACCATCATGGATGAATGAAATGTAAAGGGTGGTACATGGGTTATTTTCTTCACTAAATGGACACACGGAGTAGGACACTGGGTTAAACAACCACGGTAACCACCCCATAGAGAGCCAACTATCTCTGTTGGTGATCCCAAACGACACATTTTTTTCCATATCAGTAATTATATGATAAAGATGGAGTGTAACACTTTTAGCTCAACATTTAATCTTGAATCATGATGTCAATATATTTGTGTAATTATGAAATGGTCAGTAGAAAAATGAACATTAACGCCATAGATTTCTGGTGGCCAATTTAACTAACTACTGTGTTTTGCTTAGGACCTTGGACAATTAAGGACATGTTAGTGCCAACAGAAACTGGTTTGGAAAAAAAACTACAGAAGTATGTTGTCAGGGAAAAACAGCTCTCCCTTTTTAGAATTTGGCTGCTTTCACTTATTATTTGCCAGAGACTCACAAGTCATTGCTACTTTTGTGTAACTTGTGTTTTCTTAGGACTGCAGGCGTTATCAACTGATGCATCTCATAAAAATAGAACTAACACCTCTTCACAAATAGGGAAATCACAATCACATTCCTGCCTCAATATCATGACCTTCCTGTTGTTTATTTCCAATAGAACCCTCACTTGATTGGACTTTTACTGAAATATTTCCCAACTGAAATAACCTCAACTGTATGTTTTTGCCAGTGTTTTGTTTGCATATTTGCGTCAGTCTGTTAGCAGTGTAACTGATTTCAGCAGGAAAAAAACAAGGCAACAGTCCAGCTGTGACTATTGTCACAATGTTAACACAAATAAATTAGATTTCTGTGACACATACGTACTTTATTTGGAGTTACTTATTTTCCATGGTGCTAGCATCCCAGTGCTCCTGTTGGTCAGGGTTCATATTCTGTGCATATTTGTCGGCAATTAGATTTTCTCCAATTTCATGTAAGAGAAGGAGCATACATAGGGATGGCGTGGCGCAGTGGAAGAGTGGCCGTGCGCAATCCGAGGGTCCCTGGTTCAATCCCCACCTAGTATCAACCTTGTCACGTCCGTTGTGTCCTGAGCAAGACACTTCATCCTTGCTCCTGATGGGTGCTGGTTAGCGCCTTGCATGGCAGCTCCCTCCATCAGTATGTGAATGTGTGTGTGAATGGGTAAATGTGGAAGTAGTGTCAAAGCGCTTTGAGTACCTTGAAGGTAGAAAAGCGCTATACAAGTACAACCCATTTATTTATTATTATTTACTTGTATAGCGCTTTTCTACCCCTTTTTAAGGAACACAAAGCGCTGCGTTCAAGATTCTTATGGCCTGAGGGATGAAAGTGTTAAAGAAAAAATGTTCTCCCAAAAAGTCGGGATGTTTTCTGTCAAAAAGTCTGGATTTTTTCCGTCAAAAAGTCGGCATGTTTTCTGTCAAAATGTCGGGATTTTTTCTGTCAAAAATCTGGATTTTTTTTTTTGTCAAAAAGTCCCCCAAAAAAATTTGGTCAAAAACCCTGGATTATTTCTGTTAAAAAGTCGGAATTTTTGCCATCAAAAAGTCAAGATTTTTGTCTGTTAAAAAGTCGGGATTTTTCTGTCAAAGACTGTCAAAAAGTCTGGATTTTTTTTCTGTCAAAAATTTGTCATTTTTTCCGTCAAAAAATCGGCATGTAGTCTGTCAAAATGTCGGGATTTTTTCTGTCAAAAATCTGGATTTTTTTTTTTCTGTCAAAAAGTCCAAAATACATTTTTGGTCAAAAACTCTGGATTATTTCTGTTAAAAATTCGGAATTTTTGCCGTCAAAAAGTCAAAATTTTTGTCTGTTAAAAAGTCGGGATTTTTCTGTCAAAGACTGTCAAAGAGTCTGGATTATTTTCTGTCAAAAAGTCGGCATGTTTTCTGTCAAAATGTCGGGATTTTTTCTGTCAAATATCTGGATTTTTTTTTCTGTCAAAAAGTCAAAACAATTTTTGGGGTCAAAAACTCTGGATTATTTTTGTTAAAAAGTCAGAATTTTTGCAGTCAAAAAGTCAAGATTTTTGTCTGTTAAAAAGTCGGGATTTTTCTGTCAAAGACTGTTAAAGAGTCTGGATTATTTTCTGTCAAAAAGTCGGGATTTTTTCTGTCAAAAATCTGGATTTTTTTTTCTGTCAAAAAGTCAAAACAATTTTTGGGGTCAAAAACTCTGGATTATTTTTGTTAAAAAGTCAGAATTTTTGCCGTCAAAAAGTCAAGATTTTTGTCTCTTAAAAAATCTGGATTTTTCTGTCAAAGACTGTCAAAGAAGTCTGGATTTTTTTTCTGTCAAAAAGTTGGTATTTTTACGTCAAAAATTCAGGATTTCCTCGTCAAAAAGTCGGGATGTTTTCTGTCATTAAGTTGGAAATTTTTCCGTCAAAAAAGTTGAGGTTTATTTTGTCAAAAAGTCGGGAATTTTTCTGTCAAAAAGTCGAGATGTTTTCTGTCAAAAAGTCGGGATGTTTTCTGTCATAAAGTCAGAATTGTTTTATGTCAAAAAGTCTGGAATTTTTCTGTCAAAATGTCAGGATTTTTTCTGTGAAAAAATCGGGATTTTTACCGTCAAAGAGTCGGGATATTTTCTTAAAAAAAACTGGATTTTTCTTTTTGTCAAAAAATTGGGATTTTTCTGGTGAAATCTCTGCATTTTTTGGTAAAAAAAAGTTTGAATTTTTTCCGTCAAAAAGTCAGGATTTTTTCCATCAAAAAGTCAGTGTTTTTTCTGTCAAAAAGTCAGGATTTTTTCCGTCAAAAAGTTGAGATTCCTCCCGTCAAAAAATTTGGATTTTTCTTTTTTTTTAAAAATCAAGATTTCTTTCTGTCCAATGTCAGGAATTTTTCTGTCATGAAGTCAGGAATTTTTTTGTCATGAAGTCTGGATTTTTTCTGTAAAAAAAAGTTGGGATTTTTTTTTGTCAGAATGTCCGTATTTCTTCCATCAAAAAAAGAAAAGTGATTATATTCTGTCAAAAAGTTGGGAATTTTCTGTGAAAATGTCTGCATTATTTCTGCCAAAAAGTCTGGATTTTTTCTGTTAAAAAGTAGTGATTTTTTTTCAGTCAAAAAGTTGGGGTTTAATTTGTCAAAATATCGGGATTTTTTCCGTCAAAATGTCAGGGTTTTTTTGTAAAAAAATCTGGATTTTTTCCGTCAAAAGTCGGGATGTTTTCTGTTTAAAATTCTAGATTTCTTCTGTCAAAAAGTCTGGATTTTTCCTGTCAAAAAGTCTGGATTTTTTTCTGTTGAAAAGTCTGGATTTTCTTTGGTCAAAAGGTCAGAATTTTCGTCAAAATGTCACAACGTTTTCTGTCAAAAAGTCGGGATGTTTTTTGTTAAAACGTCGGGATGTTTTCTGTCATAAAGTCAGAATAGTTTTCTGTCAAAAAGTCTGGAATTTTTCCGTCAAAATATCAGGATTTTTTCTTTTAAAAGGTCGGGATTTTTTCCGTCAAAGAGTCGGGATATTTTCTTTAAAAAAAAACAAGATTTTTTTTTTTTTTGTCAAAAAGTTGGGATTTTTCTGTTAAAATCTTGGCATTTTTTGGTCAAAAAGTCAGAATTTTTTCCTGTCAAAAAGTCAGGATTTTTTCTGTCAGAAAGTCAGTAAGTTTTCTGTCAAAAAGTCAGGATTTTTTCCGTCAAAAATTTGAGATTTTTTCCATTAAAAAATGTAATTTTTTTTCTCTCATAAAGTCGGGATTGTTTCCGTCCAAAAATTTGGATTTTTCTTTTTTTGTCCAAAGTCAGGAATTTTTATGTCATGAATTCGGGAATTTTTCTGTCATGAAGTCTGGATTATTTCTGTAAAAAAAGTCGGGATTTTTTTTGTCAGAATGTCCGTATTTCTTCCATCCCAAAAAAAAAAGTGATTATTTTCCGTCAAAAAATTGAGATTTTTCTGTGACAATGTCGGCATTTTTTCTGCTAAAAAGTCTGGACTTTTTCTGTCAAAATATAGAGATTTTTTTCCGCCAAAAAATCAGGATATTTACTGTCAAAAAAATCTGGATTTTTTCCGTCAAAAGTCTGGATGTTTTCTGTTTAAAAGTCTGTATTTCTTCTGTCAAAAAGTCTGGATTTTTCCTGTCAAAAAGTCTGGATTTTTTCTGTCAAAAAGTCAGGATGTTTTTTGGTCAAAAGGTCAGAATTTTCGTCAAAAAGTCGGGATGTTTTCTGTCAAAAAGTCGGAAATTTTTCCGTCAAAAAGTCAGGAAATTTTTTCTGTCAAAAAAATTGGGATTTTTCTGTCAAAAAAGTGGGATTTTTTTGGTTGAACAGTTGGGATTTTTTCTGTTAAAATGTCACAATTTTTTGGGGTCAAAAATTTTGGAGGATGATTAAGAGTACAAAAGCCCTTAAAATTATATATTCGGTGATTTAAGTAGCCATTTTTGTCTTTTTTTTTTTTACATATTTTTATTGTTATTAATTAGTCATTTTCTTTTGCTCTTGTTTTCTTTCCTTGACATGTTTTGCTGATGTCGTGATTTGCTCAACCTGATGTGTAGACCGTTGGTTATGTTGAAAGTGTCTTGACTTTTGTGTGCATTATCAATGTATGTTTGTTGATCAATTAAAAATAAAATAAAATAAAAATGAAATGAAAAAAATATATATTGGAAACAAAAATTGTTGTATTTTAAATGATATGGCGGCTATAACAAAATTCAATTTTAAAATTAATAGCGGGGAGCCTTCTTGTCGTTTCATTGAAACATCATTCTCCCCTTCCTCTACGATTCAGTGATGAGTCATTCTCTGTAAGATAAACTCCTGAAAAGGGCGAGGAGAGCAGCAGACAGACAGCTGAGCAGTCGGCCATCAATAATGGAGCGCTCCATCCCATTGAGGATGAAATATATATGAGGATGTACCACACACTGTACGTGTTCCCGAAGAAAAGATGTGGGTCGTTTATTCGCAGACACAAGCATGTCCGATCTAAACCGCCGCAACTTACAGGCTACGTGGGGATTATTATGCGCCGTTTTAAATCCTTTACTACCATTACCGACGATATTTGAATTGACATTTTAACATTGTTATAACACCAAACATGGTGTGCATTCATCAGTGCGCTGCGATGAGCGCACCTGTGCGCGCCACTCCGGCTGCAATCAATCGGCTCACCTGTCGCTGATGAGCTTCAGCGCCTTCATAAGCCAGTGCAAACCTGCGTTCCAGGCCGGAACGTAGTTTCCTGTTTCGTACACTAAGCCAAACTCGTATCAAGCTCTATGCTCTTTCCCTTCCGTGTTCAATTTGTCTCGAGTCCCTTATCGTTCCAGCAGCATTTCCTCCGTTCCCGCGTTACGAGCGGAGTGTCTCGTCTCCCCGTATTCCCGCTGGTTCCCTGGCTGCCTCTTGGATCTCGACCTGCCGCCTGGACACTGAATTTGACGCCTCTCTCCTGCGCGCAACCTCACGCCTGCTCACGGACCTCCGAGCTTGTCTTGCCCCCTTGAACTTCCGCACATCCCTCAACACGACCGATAACATCCATCCATCCATTTTTTACCGCTTATTCCCTTTCGGGGTCGCGGGGGCCGCTGGCGCCTATCTCAGCTACAATCGGGCGGAAGGCGGGGTACACCCTGGACAAGTCGCCACCTCATCGCAGGGCCAACACAAATAGACAGAAAACATTCACACTCACATTCACACACTAGGGCCAATTTAGTGTTGCCAATCAACCTATCCCCAGGTGCATGTCTTTGGAAGTGGGAGGAAGCCGGAGTACCCGGAGGGAACCCACGCATTCACGGGGAGAACATGCAAACTCCACACAGAAAGATCCCGAGCCTGGATTTGAACCCAGGACTGCAGGAACTTCGTATTGTGAGGCAGACGCACTAACCCCTCTTCCACCGTGAAGCCGACCGACCGAAAACACACTACAGCTAATCTCTACACATAGTCACACACCACACACATCTTGGATTGGTTCACACACTCCATTCCCTTGTTTATTAGGATTGTTATATAACAAATAAACACACGTAACAGTGTCCAGGGAAGTTGAGGAAAACTAAGATACACACCCTTTAATGGACAGGGACCTGTGGGGTTTTATTTGTATTTTTAAGTTGATATGTTTTGGCTTCATGTACTCAGTATGTGTCAGGAATGAGATTTTTACAATAAAAAAAAAAATTGCCAATTTTTTGCAATTATTTATTGGCTACTTTGACCATTCATTGGTCTTTTGAGTTTGGGACAAGCTTTCCCCACTACAAACAGGGCCCGGTGCCCACCCAATTATTGACACCGATTCAAAAATCTTACTGTTGATTTTAATTAAATTCAATGATTATATCCAGCGTACTTGCCGTTTAACAAGATAAACCTTGTCGAATGATATCAAACAAAGAAAAAATAAATAAATAGTATATATATATCCATATATATATTATGGGTAAAACACGGCACACTGACAACGCTTAAACTAGAGTTACCATAACAATCTACAAGGTTAATACGGTTCGCTTCTCTTTCTTCCCATCCGTTTATCTGCTTTATATTTAAATTCATCGTACATATATATTTATACAGTATATATATATAAACCCCAAAACCAGTAAAGTTTGCACATTGTGTAAACAAAAACAGAATTCAATGATTTGCAAATCCTGTTTAACCTATATTCAATTGAATAGACTGCAAAGACAAGATACTCAACGTTCAAACTGTAAAACGTTGTTATTTTTTGCAAATATTAGCTCATTTGGAATGAGATGCTTGCAACATGTTTCACAAAAGCTGGCACAAGTGGCAAAAAAGACGCAGAAAGTTGAGGAATGCTCATCAAACACTTATTTGGAACATCCCACAGGTGGATAAGCTAATTGGGTGCAGGTGGGTGCCATGATTGGCTATAAAAACAGCATCCATGAAATGCTCAGTCATTCACAAACAAGGATGGGGCGAGGGTCACCACTTTGTCAAAAAATGCTCAAGCAAATCGTTCAACAGTTTAAGAACATTTCTCAACGAGGTATTGCAAGCATTTTAGGGATCTCACCATCTATACTCCATGATATCATCAAAAGGTTCAGGGAAAGTGGCGAAATCACAGCACGTAAGCGATGATACTACGGACGTTCTATCCCTCAGGAGGCACTGCATCAAAACGCGACATAAGTGTGTAAAGGATATCCCCACATGGGCTCAGGAACACTTCAGAAAACAACTGTCAGTAACTACAGTTTGTCGCTACATCTGTAAGTGCGAGTTAAAACTCTACTATTCAAAGCCAAAGCCATTTATCAACAACACCCAGAAACGCTGCCGGCTAAAGAATTCCACCTTAAAAGCTTTGAAAATTTGTCAAAAATTGGTCAGTTCCTAAACGTTTACGGAGCATTTTCAAAGGGAAAGGCCATGTAACACAGTGATTAAAATGCCCCTGTGCCAACTTTTTTGCAATGTGTTGCTGCCATTAAATTCGAAGTTGATAAGTTGAAATGTTTGGTGTTGGAATTTTTGTATTGCAGTGTATTCAATTAAATATTCGTTGAGGATTTGCAAATATTTGTATTCAATTTTTTATTTATGATTTACAGAACGTGCCAATTTCACTGGTTTTGGGTTTTGTAACTCAAAGAGTTGTGTCAATTTTTGGCCAAAGTAAAACAAAAGCTGTAGTTATATTTGCATAGCGCTTTACTAAACCTGGAATGATGATCCCCATTATACATCACACTCACACACTGATGGCGGAAACTGCAGGGCCCCTGAGCTAAACCTCTAAACCATCGCACTTTTTAGCCGTTTCAATTCTCCACATCACAGAAAGCAACCTGCAGCCCTTTCTCTTCACTTCTTAATACTATTCAATATCGTGCTATGGTTCGGATCGCAGACACCGTGTCCCCGCATCGTCTCCATCGAACAATGTCCTCCATTCTGGACGCTTTCATCTGGACTCTTGAGGCCACGTACAAAATATCGTGGCTCCTGTTCTTTGAGGGCAGGATATTGTTACAAGACATCAAAGAACAAGTTTTGGAGTGAAAACCAAGTGTATTGAGCGATAGAACAAATGGAAACCAAAGCATCATTCGAAAATGGGGCAGCAGCTCTCATGAAACGTCGGTACGTTTCCATGCGTTTAATTAGTCAGATTTCTCAAATAATTTGACTCGAAATAGACTTTCGTCATCGCTTGGAGACACCTTAATCTGATTGTGTTTGGTTTTTGGAAAATCGGATTACCACACCGAAATCTGGAGGAAAAACACACTGCTCTTTAATACATCATCCACAAGTCAAGTGAATTATCTTTATATAGCACTTTTCTCTAAATAATAGACCATTCATCAGCAGTGCGCCTTGTTATTCGGTGCGCCCAAATTGATTGTATAATTATTTGTTAGTGCATGAATGTAAAATTATGGATCTGCATTACTGCAGTTTTACAAACCCTGTTTCCATATGAGTTAGATGTAAAATATAAACGGAATACAATGATTTGCAAATCAGTTTCAACCCATATTCGGTTGAATATGCTTCAAAAACAACATATTTGATGTTCAAACTGGTAAAAAAAAAATGTTTTGCAAATAATCATTAATTTTAGAATTTGATGCCAGCAACACGTGACAAAGAAGTTGGGAGAGGTGGCAATAAATACTGATAAAGTTGAGGAATGCTCATCAAACAGTTATATGGAACATCCCACAGGAGTGCAGGTTAATTGGGAACAGGTGGGTGCCGTGATTGGGTATAAAAACAGCTTCCCAAAAAATGATCAGTCGTTCAAAAAGAAACAATACACGCCTTCGTCCACAACTGCGTGAGCAAATAGTCAAAAAGTTTAAGAACAACGTTTCTCAAAGTGCAATTGCAAGAAATGTAGGGATTTCAAAATCTACAATCATAATATTATGAAAAGGTTCAAAAAAATCTGGAGAAATCACTCAACGTAAGCGGCATGGCTGGAAACCAACATTGAATGACCGTGACCTTCGATCCCTAAGACGGCACTGAATCAAAAACCGACATCAATCTCAAAAGGATATCACCACGTAGCTCAGGAACACTTCAGAAAACCACTGTCGCTAAATAGAGCTCGTCGCTACATCTGTAAATGCAAGTTTAAGCTCTACAATGCAAAGCGAAAGCCATTATCAACAACATCCAGAGACGCCCCCGGCTTCTCTGCGCCCGAGATCATCAAAGATGGACTGATGCCATCATCCATCCATCCATCATCTTCCGCTTATCCGAGGTCGGGTCGCGGGGGCAACAGCCTAAGCAGGGAAACCCAGACTTCCCTCTCCCCAGCCACTTTGTCTAGCTCTTCCCGGGGGATCCCGAGGCGTTCCCAGGCCAGCCGGGAGACATAGTCTTCCCAACGTGTCCTGGGTCTTCCCGTGGCCTCCTACCGGTTGGACGTGCCCTAAACACCTCCCTAGGGAGGCGTTCGGGTGGCATCCTGACCAGATGCCCGAAACCACCTCATCTGGCTCCTCTCGATGTGGAGGAGCAGCGGCTTTACTTTGAGTCCCTCCCGGATGGCAGAGCTTCTCACCCTATCTCTAAGGGAGAGCCCCGCCACACGGCGGAGGAAACTCATTTCGGCCGCTTGTACCGTGATCTTATCCTTTCGGTCATGACCCAAAGCTCATGACCATAGGTGAGGATGGGAACGTAGATCGACCGGTAAATTGAGAGCTTTGCCTTCCGGCTCAGCTCCTTCTTCACCACAACGGATCGGTACAAACGTCCGCATTACTGAAGACGCCGCACCGATCCGCCTGTCGATCTCACGATCCACTCTTCCCTCACTCGTGAACAAGACTCCTAGGTACTTGAACTCCTCCACTTGGGGCAGGGTCTCCTCCCCAACCCGGAGATGGCACTCCACCCTTTTCCGGGCGAGAACCATGGACTCGGACTTGGAGGTGCTGATTCTCATTCCGGTCGCTTCACACTCGGCTGCGAACCGATCCAGCGAGAGCTGAAGATCCCGGTCAGATGAAGCCATCAGGACCACATCATCTGCAAAAAGCAGAGACCTAATCCTGCGGTTACCAACCGGAACCCCTCAACGCCTTGACTGCGCCTAGAAATTCTGTCCATAAAAGTTATGAACAGAATCTGTGACAAAGGACAGCCTTGGCGGAGTCCAACCCTCACTGGAAATGTGTTCGACTTACTGCCGGCAATGCGAACCAAGCTCTGGCACTGATCGTACAGGGAACGGACCGCCACAATAAGACAGTCCGATACCCCATACTCTCTGAGCACTCCCCAAAGGACTTCCCGAGGGACACGGTCGAATGCCTTCTCCAAGTCCACAAAGCACATGTAGACTGGTTGGGCAAACTCCCATGCACCCTCAAGAACCCTGCCGAGAGTATAGAGCTGGTCCACAGTTCCACGACCAGGACGAAAACCACACTGTTCCTCCTGAATCCGAGGTTCGACTATCCGACGTAGCTCCTCTCCAGTACACCTGAATAAACCTTACCGGGAAGGCTGAGGAGTGTGATCCCACGATAGTTGGAACACACCCTCCGGTCCCCCTTCTTAAAGAGAGGAACCACCACCCGGTCTGCCAATCCAGAGGTACCCGCCCCCGATGTCCACGCGATGCTGCAAAGTCTTGTCAACCAAGACAGCCCCACAGCATCCAGAGCCTTAAGGAACTCCGGGCGGATCTCATCCACCCCTGGGGCCTTGCCACCGAGGAGCTTTTTAACTACCTCAGCGACCTCAGCCCCAGAAATAGGAGAGTCCACCACAGATTCCCCAGGCACTGCTTCCTCATAGGAAGACGTGTTGGTGGGATTGAGGAGGTCTTCGAAGTATTCCTTCCACCTATCCACAACATCCGCAGTCGAGGTCAGCAGAACACCATCCGCACCATACACGGTGTTGATAGTGCACTGCTTCCCCTTCCTGAGGCGGCGGACCGTGGTCCAGAATCGCTTCGAAGCCGTCCGGAAGTCGTTTTCCATGGCTTCCCCGAACTCTTCCCATGTCCGAGTTTTTGCCTCCGCGACCGCTGAAGCTGCACACCGCTTGGCCTGTCGGTACCTGTCCACTGCCTCCGGAGTCCTATGAGCCAAAAGGACCCGATAGGACTCCTTCTTCAGCTTGACGGCATCCCTCACCGCTGGTGTCCACCAAGGGGTTTTAGGATTGCCGCCCCGACAGGCACCAACTACCTTGCGGCCACAGCTCCGATCTTCCCGCCTCGACAATAGAGGTGCGGAACATGGTCCACTCGGACTCAATGTCCAGCACCTCCCTCGTGACATGTTCAAAGTTCTTCCGGAGGTGGGAATTGAAACTTTGTCTGACAGGAGACTCTGCCAGACGTTCCCAGCAGACCCTCACAATGCGTTTGGGCCTCCCAGGTCTGTCCGGCATCCTCCCCCACCATCGCAGCCAACTCACCACCAGGTGGTGATCGGTAGAAAGCTCCGCCCCTCTCTTCACCCGAGTGTCCAAAACATGAGGCCGCAAATCCGATGACACAACTACAAAGTCGATCATGGAACTGCGGCCTAGGGTGTCCTGGTGCCAAGTGCACATATGGACACCCTTATGCTTGAACATGGTGTTTGTTATCGACAAACTGTGACGAGCACAAAAGTCCAATAACAAAACACCACTCGGGTTCAGATCCGGGCGGCCATTCTTCCCAATCACGCCTCTCCAGGTTTCACTGTCGCTGCCAACGTGAGCGTTGAAGTCTCCCAGTAGGACAAGGGAATCACCCGGGGGAGCACTTTCCAGTACTCCCTCGAGTGTTCCCAAAAAGGGTGGGTACTCTGAACTGCTGTTTGGTGCATAAGCACAAACAACAGTCAGGACCCGTCCCCCCACCCGAAGGCGGAGGGAGGCTACCCTTTCGTCCACCGGGTTGAACTCCAACGTACAGGCTTTGAGCCGGGTGGAAACAAGAATTGCCACCCCAGCCCGTCGCCTCTCACTGCCGGCAACGCCAGAGTGGAAGAGGGTCCAATCCCTCTCGAGAGAAGTGGTTCCAGAGCCCTTGCTGTGCGTCGAAGTGAGTCCGACTATATCCAGCCGGAATTTCTCGACTTCGCGCACTAGCTCAGGCTCTTTCCCCCCCAGTGACGTGACGTTCCACGTCCCAAGAGCTAGCTTCTGTAGCCGAGGATCGGACCGCCAAGTGCCCTGCCTACGGCTGTCGCCCAGCTCATAACGCACCCGACCTCTATGGCCCCTGCTATGGGTGGTGAGCCCATTGGAGGGGTGACCCACGTTGCCTCTTCGGGCTGTGCCCGGCCGGGCCCCATGGGAACAGGCCCGGCCACCAGGCGCTCGCCATCGTGCCCCACCTCCGGGCCTGGCTCCAGAGGGGGGCCCCGGTGACCCGCGTCCGGGCGAGGGAAATCTGGGTCCATGGTTTTTCATCTTCATAAAGGTCTTCGAGCTGCTCTTTGTCTGGTCCCTCACCTAGAACCTGTTTGCCTTGGGAGACCCTACCAGGGGGCTTTTATGCCCCCGGACAACATAGCTCCTAGGATCATTGGGACACGCAAACTCCTCTACCACGATAAGGTTGCAGCTCAGAGAGGAGTGGACTGATGCAAAGTGGAACAATTTTCCACTTTGCATGGACTGATGCAAAGTGGAAAATTGTTCTGTGGTCTGACGAGTCCACATTTCAAATTGTTTTTGGAAATATTCGACATTGTGTCATCCGGACCAAAAGGGAAGTGAACCATCCAGACTGTTATCGACGCAAAGTTCAAAAGCCAGCATCTGTGATGGTATGGGGGTGCATTAGTGCCCATGGCATGGGTAACTTACACATCTGTGAAGGCACAATTAATGCTGAAAGGTACGTACAGGTTTTGGAACAACATATGCTGCCATCCAAGCGCCGTCTTTTGCATGGATGCCCCTGCTTATTTCAGCAAGACAATGCCAAGCCACATTCAGCACATGTTACAACAACGTGGCTTTGTAAATAAAGAGTGTGGGTACTTTCCTGGCCCGCCTGCAGTCCAGACCTGTTTCCCATCAAAAATGTGTGGTGCATTATGAAGCGTAAAATACGACAGCGGAGACCCCGGACTGTTGAACGACTGAAGCTCTACATAAAACAAGAATGGGTAATAATTCCACTTTAAAAGCTTCAACAATAAGTTTTCTCAGTTCCCAAACGTTTATTGAGTGTTGTTAAAAGAAAAGGTGATGAAACACAGTGGTGAACATGCCCTTTCCCAACTACTTTGGCACGTGTTGCACCCTTGGAAATCTAAGTTCATTATTTGCAAAAAAAAAATAAAGTTTTTTGGGGTTTTGTAACATTGTGGGTCATTCAAGTATTTTTTTTATTTTTAATTAAACTAAAACAAGGTGTAAATATGTCGATGCGCGCGTCTTTATCTTTGTGTGTGGCCACGCAGTGAAAAGTAATGTCTTGAGGCTACTGAAGACCAAAAATTATAGGTTGCAGCTTAATATTTTCTTTGATAAAATACTGTTTTGTTTTTTTTTTTGCAATATTTTTTACATTTTTAGAGTTTGTACAACGGTTGGAGTGCAAATGTTTGGATCTCACACAGCCATGCTTCATACAACTGAACAATTATATTTATATTATTGTTGTAAACATTTAAAAAAAAATGTTTTATAGAAAAACTGTATAAAACACACATTTATTGTAGCAATATATTGAATTAATTTTGTATATGTGCCAGATGCCCTTAAATGCTACTTTTTCATAATTTGGCCAATCATTCACAACCCTTATATAAGACAAGAACATTTGTTTGTATGTGTTCTTCATGCATTCTAAATTATAGATAACTGTCAGTAAAAGTCAGCTAAAAATGGAGACAATACAAACTTCTCTAGTCCGTTCGCAAAGCCCTCTAAAAGAGTGTTTTTTTAAATAAATAATAAATAGAGGCACACCACTACCAGAAAACGTTAAAAAATGAAACCCTAGCAGATTGTCTTATTTTGAGTTTGTTGTTGTTTTCCTCTGTGTAGTGCTTTAGTTCCTGTCTTGCCCTGTTATTTCGATGGCCCTTCCTGTTGTGTCAGTGTTTTCCTGTCACGAGTGCTATTGCCTGACCTTATTTTCTGTTTTGTGGACGCTTTCCTTCTTTGAGGGGACATTGTTGATTGTCGTGTCATGTACGGCTGCACTTTGTGGACGCCATCTCTTTTCCACACGCTGCAAGTCTTTGCTGTTGTCCAGCATTCTGTTTTTGTTTACTTTGTAGCCAGTTCAGTTTTACTTTTGTTTTTGCATCGCCATCCCTATGCTTCATTGCCTATTCCTTTGTGTTTGTTTATTTTTGGTTGAAGTGTTACATACCTTTTTACCTGTGCAGAGAAACTGTACTTTTCCTTTCAAAAAGGTTTAAAAATACGACTTTGTGCATACAAACACAGTTTTAGTGTCAAAAAACGTGTGTTTCTGTAGTTTAAGTGTCACTTTCAAAAACAGGACACTTAATAAACACCTAGGGATTTTAATTTGTCATAATACAGGAAAAAACACACTTAATACGACAAAAAGATCCGGAAAATACGGTACTATACAGATTAGCTGCACCATTTTATAAGCCGCAGGTTTCAAAGCGTGGGGGACATAAAACAATAGCGGTAATTTAGTGCAGAAAAACTGTACTTTTCCTTTCAAAAAGGTTTAAAAACACGACTTTGTGTATACAAACACAGTTTTAGTGTCAAAAATGTGTGTTTCTGTCGTTCAAGTGTCACCTTCAAAAACAGGACCCTTAATAAACACCTAAGGATTTTAATTTGTCAGAACACAGGAAAAAACACACTTAATACGACAAAAAGCTCCGGAAAATATGGTACCGTATAGATTAGCTGCACCGTTTTATAAGCCGCAGGTTTCAAAGCGTGGGGGACAAAAAACAATAGCGGTAATTCAGTGCGGAGAAACTGTACTTTTCCTCTCAAAAAGGTTTAAAAATACGACTTTGTGCATTAAAATACAGTTTTAGTGTCAAAAAACGTGTGTTTCTGTTGTTCAAGTGTCACCTTCAAAAACAGGACACTTAATAAACACCTAGGGATTTTAATTTGTCATAATACAGGAAAAAACACACTTGATACGACAAAAAGCTCCGGAAAATACGGTACTATATAGATTAGCTGCACCGTTTTATAAGCCGCAGGTTTCAAAGCGTGGGGGACAAAAAACAATAGTGGTAATTTAGTGCAGAGAAACTGTACTTTTCCTTTCAAAAAGGTTTAAAAATACGACTTTGTGCATACAAACACAGTTTTAGTGTCAAAAAACGTGTGTTTCTGCAGTTCAAGTGTCACCTTCAAAAACTGGACACTTAATAAACACCTACGGATTTTAATTTGTCATAATACCTAAAAAAACACACTTAATACGACAAAAAGCTCATGAAAATACGGCACGATATAGATTAGCTGCACCGTTTTATAAGCCGCAGGTTTCAAAGCGTGGGATATAAAAAACAATAGTGGTAATTTAGTGCAGAGAAACTGTACTTTTCCTTTCAAAAAGGTTTAAAAATACGACTTTGTTCCTCTGAACTGTGATGAAAGCCTCACAGAGTGGAAAGATAGAGACGAGCTACTAATGATACCGCAATCGCCGCTACAAACTCACACAAACACAAAAGCTGTGTACTTCAAAACAACTTAATTGGAAGTTCTGGAAGCTCCGAGCGAGTGGGAGCTCCGTACGATCCGACGCCGCGTTTGGTTTATCCTGCGTCGATTCCGACATGTCCCGACGACAAACGTCTTCACGCATTAAAAACGGCGGTCCGCTAATGGGACGGTTTCCTTTGGTGGCGCGGTACGTTCCTGGAGAAGGCGGCGGCGGGCGGAAGTCGGAGAGAAAAGACGTCGGCGGCGAACTCACGGCAGAACAACGGAAGCAGCGGAGGCTGCGGTCTCCCGGGAGTTCCGGAATCCGACGGTAAAGCAAACACGGCCGTGTTTATTTCAGGCAGTCTTGGCTGCAGAAATAGTGCGTGCACGTTGCGAGACTTGAACATTTCTGTCACTAATTAAGCCCTTAGATGCACAGCACACAAAAAAATAAAAAAAACATATTCCGAGATCAGAGTCTGGATGAGAAAGCCTGGGAGGAAAACTACCAACTTCTTCCAATGCAGAGATTCTCAAAGTGCTGGGAGGCCAAAGTGCACGCTTTTTTTCTTTTCCTTTTCTTTCTTTCTTTGGTTTATTTCAAACATGAACAGCATAATACATCACACAGTTTCGGATCATTTCACTTCACATCATGTCCGAAGAGGAGGAAGAAGCAAAGCTTATTTAATCCTACCCCTTTCCCACTTCAGAGTGTTTACGAACACATACAAACCCCGTTTCCATATGAGTTGGGAAATTGTGTTAGATGTAAATATAAACGGAATAAAATGATTTGCAAATCATTTTCAACGCATATTCAAATGAATCCACTACAAAGACAAAAAATTTGATGATCAAACTCATTAACTTTATTTTTTTTTTTGCATATAATAATTAACTTAGAATTTCATGGCTGCAACACAAGCCAAAGTAGTTGGGAAAGGGCATGTTCACCACTGTGTTTCATCACCTTTTCTTTTAACAATACTCAATAAACGTTTGGGAACTGAGGAAACTAAATGTTGAAGCTTTGAAAGTGGAATTCTTTCCCATTCTTGTTTTATGTAGAGCTTCAGTCCGGGGTTTCCGCTGTCATATTTTACGCTTCATGATGCGCCACACATTTTCGATGGGGGACAGGTCTGGACTGCAGGCGGGCCAGGAAAGTACAAGCACTCTTTTTTTACGAAGCCACACTGTTGTGACACGTGCTGAATGTGGCTTGGCATTGTCTTGCTGAAATAAGCAGGGGCGTCCATGAAAAAGACGGCGCTTGGATGGCAGCATATGTTGTTCCAAAACCTGTATGTACCTTTCAGCATTAATTGTGCCTTCACAGATGTGTGAGTTACCCATGCCTTGGGCACTAATGCACCCCCATACCATCACAGATGCTGGCTTTTGTCGATAACAGTCTGGATGGTTCGCTTCCCCTTTGGTCCGGATGACAAGATGTCGAATATTTCCGAAAACAATTTGAAATGTGGACTCGTCAGAACACGGAACACTTTTCCACTTTGCATCAGTCCATCTTAGATGATCTCGGGCCCAGAGAAGCCAGCGGCATTTGTGGATGTTGTTGATAAATGGCTTTAACTTGCACTTACAGATGTAGCGAGGAACTGTATTTAGTGACAGTGGCTTTCTGAAGTGTTCCTGAGCCCATGTGGTAATATCCTTTAGAGATTGATGTCGGTTTTTGATACAGTGCCGTCTGAGGGATCGACGGTCACGGTCATCCAATGTTGGTTTTCGGACATTCCGCTTATGTGGAGTTATTTTTCCAGATTTTCTGAACCTTTTGATGATATCATGGACCGTTGATGTTGAAATCCCTAAATTTCTTGCAATTGCGCTTTGACAAACGTTGTTCTTAAACTGTTTGACTATTTGCTCACGCAGTTGTGGACAAAGCGGTGTTCCTCGCCCCATCCTTTCTTGTGAACGACTGAGCATTTTTTGGGAAGCTGTTTTTATACCCAATCATGGCACCCACCTGTTCCCAATTAGTCTGCACACATGTGGGATGTTCCAAATAAGTGTTTGATGAGCATTCCTCAACTTTATCAGTATTTTTTTGCCACCTTCCCCAACTTCTTTGTCACGTGTTGCTGGCATCAAATTTTAAAGGATTTGCAAATCATTGTGTTCTGTTTATATTTACATCCAACACAATTTCCAAACTCATACGGAAACGGAGTTTGTAATATACAAACATAAATTTGGATTCCGAAGAAATAGCGATTGATGAAGACCACGGAATTGACGCTTTGGAGTGTTGGCTTATACGTAATGTACATTGTCTAAGTCGTTTACGTAAGCCTGCTCAGTGGCCTAGTGGTTGGAGTGTCCGCCCTGAGATCGGTAAGTCGTGAGTTCAAACCCCGGCCGAGTCATACCAAAGACTATAAAAATGGGACCCATTACCTCCCTGCTTAGCATCAAAGGTTGGAATTGGGGGTTAAATCACCAAAAATAAGTCCCGGGCGCGGCCCCTGATGCTGCTCACTGCTCCCCTCACCTCCCAGGGGGTGCTCAAGGGTGAAGGGTCATATGCAGAGAATAATTTCGCCACACCTAGTGTGTGTGTGACAATCATTGGTACTTTTTAAACTTTTTTAAGTGAGTTGAAAAATAAACGATTGTTTTTGCACCCCTCTCCTTAACAATTAAAAGATAAGAATCCTTAAAATTATATTGCATTATAAATCCATACACTGTGATTAGGTGGCGACTTGTCCAGGGTGTACCCCACCTTCCGCCCGATTGTAGCTGAGATAGGCGCCAGCGCCCCCCGCGGATGGATGGATAAATCCATACATACATTACAAACCCCGTTTCCATATGAGTTAGGAAATTGTGTCAGATGTAAATATAAACGGAATACAATGATTTGCAAATCCTTTTTAACCCATATTCAGTTGAATATGCTACAAAGACAACATATATGATGTTCAAACTGATACATTTTTTCTTTTGCAAATAATCATTAACTTTAGAATTTGATGCCAGCAACACCTGACAAAGAAGTTGGGAAAAGTGGCAATACGTACTGATAAAGTTGAGAAATGCTCATCAAACACTTATTTGGAACATTCCACAGGTTTGCAGGCTATTTGGGAAAAGGTGGGTGCCATGATTGGGTATAAAAGCAGCTTCCATGAAATGCTGAGTAATTCACCAACAAGGATGGGGCGAGGGTCACCAATTTGTAAGCAAATTGTCGAAGAGTTTTGGAACATTTCTCAACGAGCTTTTTCAAGGAATTTAGGGAATTTACCATCTACGGTCCGTAAAATCATCAAAAGGTTCAGATAATCTGGAGAAATCACTGCACGTAAGGGATGATATTACGTTCCGTTGATCCCTCCGGCGGTACTGCATTAAAAACAGACATCAGTGAGTAAAGGATATCACCACATGGGCTCAGGAACACTTCATAAAACCACTGTAAGTAACTACAGTTGCTACATATGTAAGTGCAAGTTAAAACTCTACTATGCAAAGCAAAACCTATTCATCAACAACACTAAGGAACGCTGCCGGCTTGGCTGGGCCCGAGCTCATCTAAGATGGACTGATGCAAAGTGGAAATGTGTTCTGTGGTCTGACGAGTCAACATTTCAAATTATATTTGGAAACTGTGGATGTGGTGTCCTCCGTAAAAAAGAGAAAAATAATCATCCGGATGGTCATAGGCTCAAAGTTCAAAAGCCAGCATCTGTGATGGTATGGGGGTGCATTAGTGCCCAAAGCATGGGTAACTTACACATCTGTGAAGGCACCATTAATGCTGAATGGTCCATACAGGTTTTGGAGCAACATATGTTGTCATGCAAACAACGTTATCATGGACGCCCCTGCTTATTTCAGCAAGACAATGCCAAGCCACGTGTTACAACAGCGTGGTTTCGTAGTAAAAGTGTGCGAGTACTTTCCTGGCCCGCCTGCAGCCCAGACCTGTCTCCCTTTAAAAATGTGTGGCGCATTATGAAGCGTAAAATACGACAGCGGAGACCCCGGACTGTTGAACGACTGAAGCTCTACATAAAACAAGAATGGGAAAGAATTCCACTTTCAAAGCTTCAACAATTAGTTTCCTCAGTTCCCAAACGTTTATTGAGTGTTGTTAAAAGAAAAGGTGATGTAACACAGTGGTGAACATGCCCTTTCCCAACTACTTTGGCATGTGTTGCAGCCATAAAATTCTAAGTTACTTATTATTTGAAAAAAAAAATAAAGTTTATGAGTTTGAACATTAAATATGTTGTCTTTGTAGCATATTCAACTGAATATGGGTTGAAAAGGATTTGCAAATCATTGTATTCCGTGTATATTTACATCTAACACAATTTCCTAACTCATATGGAAACGGGATTTGTATATTAGGAGTGGCTGTGTCGGCAACCGGAGGGTTCCTGATTCAATCCCCGCCTTCTACCAACCTCACCTGAATGTGGAAACAGTGTCAAAGTGCTTTGAGTACTTTGAAGGTAGAAAAGCGCTGTACAAGTATAACCCTTTTAACTTCTTTAGTTTTCACTTTTTCGAACAAGGGATGCAAGTGGCGTTAAGGCCGCTTTGGGGCCACATTGGGGCCACTTTGGGGCCTGTGTGCGTTCACACTGTAGTCTGATAAAGGTCTCTTGCAGTATAAATAGTCTACTGATTTAAAAAAAAAAAAATCAGACTTGGGCCAACTTGGCCTGCAGTGTAAACGTAGTCAAAATCGCCATTGGCTTGAGATCTGGGTTTGGACTCGGCTGCTCTGGAACATTTACCTTGCTGTCTTTCAACCAGTCCTCGTGTGGCTTTTCCTTCATGATTGGGGTCGTTATCTCGCTGAAAAACAAATCATCTGCCAGAGCGTAGTTCTTTGGAGTTTGAAATTGTTTATGGTCCAGGATTTACTGATATTTTCCTGAGTCCGTGGTCCCCTCGACCGTTACAGGCCTTCCGGGTAGAATCCACCGCCATGCTTCTTGGTAGAAATGGTGTGTTTGTGGTGATGTCATGAACTTTTCAGCTTGTGTAACGGCCAAGAAGCTCCATTTTGTCTCGTACGACCTAAGTCATGTCGCTTAAAGACATATAATTAGCTTAAGTGCTCACCGACTCCTGGAACGTATGCAGTCATCACAGCTTCCATAGTCGCACTTCTCAGTAAATTAATAATACATGATTATAAATGTCTACATGTTCGCCTTATGATGCCTGTGCATTTGATTATATATATATATATTTTTTTTAAATATACTGTAAAAAATAATCTTGAGATTTTACTGCGAAAAAAAAAACCCTGATACAACGTTGATTATACGTACGTGCCTCAATGAGTTTGAAACAACGATGCAAAAGAGTAGGGTTGGTAAACCGAGATAACGATGTTCAACGTTGGATCCGCATCGTTGGTATGAAAATGACCAAATTTCAACGGTCAAATCAACGTCAAAACCTGACGTTGAATAGACGTTGACAAAAAAGCACGTTGTTTCAACGTTGTATTTGTGTTCTAGTATTTTGGTTGGGAAATGACCAACGTTCAATGGTCAAATCAACATCAGAACCCAACATTGATTACCGTCATCAAAAAGCATGGTTTCTACGTTGTATTTGTGTTGTAGAAAAAATTGGTTGGAAAAAGACCATCTTTCAATGGTCAAATCAACGTCAGAACCTAGCATTGATTAAGTGTCGTCAAAGTGCATGTTGTTTTAACGTTATGTTTGAGTTGTCGGATATTGGTTGGGAAATGACCAACTATCAATGGTCAAATCAACGTCAGAACTTAACATTGATTAAACGTCGTCATAAAGCATGATGTTTGAAAGTTAAATATGAGTAATAGAATGTTGGTCAAGAAATGACAAACTTTCAATGGTCAAATCAACGTCAGAACCTGACGTTGAATAAATGTCGTCAAAAAGCATGTTTCAATGTTATGTTTGAGTTGTAGAGTATTGGTTAGGAAAAGAACAGCGATAAATGGTCAAATCAACGTCAGAACCCGACATTGAATAAACATCTTTAAAAAGCATGGTTCTAAGTTGTATTTGTGTTGTAGAAAATATTGGTTGGAAAAATTTCAATTTCAATGGTCAAATCAACATCAGAACCTAACATTGATTAAGTGTCATCAAAAAGCATGTTGTTTCAACGTTATGTTAGAGTTGTAAAATATTGGTCGAGAAATTACTAAATTTCAACAGTCAAATAAACATCAGAACCTGACGTTGGATAAATGTCGTCAAAAAGCATGTTGTTTCAACGTTGTATCTGTATTGTCGAATATTGATTGGAAAATGACCAACTTTCAATGGTCAAAACATCGTCAGAACCAAACATTGATTAAGTGTCGTCCAAAAGCATGTTGTTTCAACGTTATGTTTGAGTTGAAGAATATTGGTTGGGAAATGACCAACTATCAATGGTCAGATCAACGTCAAAATCCAACATTTAGTAAACGTTGTCAAAAAGCATGTTGTTTCAACGTTGTTTTTGTGTTTGGTTGGGAAATTGGCACATTTAAATGGTCAAATCATCGTCAGAACCTAACATTGATTAAGTGTCGTCAAAATCATGTTGTTTCAATGTTATGTTTAAGTTGTAGAATATTGGTTGAGAAATGACCAAATTACAAAGGTCAAATAAAAGTCAGAAACTGACGTTGAATAAATGTCATCAAAAAGCATGTTGTTTCAACGTTGTATTTGTGTTGTTGAATATCGGTGGGAAACTTTACCACATTCAATTGTCAAATCAATGTCAGAACCTGTGTCATCAAAAAATAAGGTGTTTCAAAGTTATGTTTGAATTGTCGAATATTGGTTGGAAAATGACCAGCTATCAATGGTCAAATCAACGTCAGAACCCAACATTGATTGAACAACGTCAAAAAGCATGTTGTTTCAACGTTGTATTTGTGTACGTTTAGGAAATTACCACATTTCAATAGTCAAATCAATGTCAGAAAACAATATTGAGTAAACGTAGTCAAAAAGCATGTTGTTTCAACGTTGTATTTGAGTTGTCAAATATTAGTTGGGAAATGACCAACTATCAATGGTCAAATCAACGTCAGAACCCAACATTGATTACATGTCGTCATAGAGCACAATGTTTCAAAGTTCAATTTGACTAGTAGAATATTGGTCATGAAATGACCAACTTTCAATGGTCAAATCAACGTCAGAACCTGACATTGAATAAATGTCGTCAAAAAGAATGTTGTTTCAACGTTATGTTTGAGTTGTAGAATACTGGTTGGGAAACTACCAACTATCAATGGTCAAATAAATGTCAGAACCCAACATTGATTAAACGTCGTCATAGAGCATGATGTTTGAAAGTTAAATTTGAGAAGTAGAATATTGGTCCAGAAATGACCAACTTTCAATAGTCAAATCAACGTCAGAACCTGACATTGAGTAAATGTCGTCAAAAAGCATGTTGTTTCAACGTTATGTTTGAGTTGTAGAATATTGGTTGGGAAATGACCAGCTATCAATGGTCAAATCAACGTCAGAACCTAACATTGATTAAGTGTCGTCAAAAAGCATGTTGTTTCAACGTTATGTTAGAGTTGTAAAATATTGGTCGAGAAACGACTAAATTTCAACGGTCAAATAAACATAAGAACCTGACGTTGGATAAATGTCGTCAAAAAGCATGTTGTTTCAACGTTGTATTTGTATTTTCGAATATTGGTTGGAAAATGACCAACTTTCAATGGTCAAAATATCGTCAGAACCGAACATTGATTAAGTGTCGTCCGAAAGCATATTGTTTCAACGTTATGTTTGAGTTGTAGAATATTGGTTGGGAAATGACCAACTATCAAAGGTAAAATCAACATCATAATCCAACATTGAATAAACATACTCAAAATGCATGTTGTTTCAACGTTGTGTTTGTGTTTGGTTGGGAAATTGGCACATTTAAATAGTCAAATCAATGTCAGAAATCAACATTGGGTAAACAATGTCAAAAAGCATGTTGTTTAAACGTTGTGTTTGAGTTGTTGAATATTGGTTGGGAAATGACCAACTATCAATGGTCAAATCAACGTCAGAACCCAACATTGATTAAACCTCGTCATAGAGCATGACGTTTGAAAGTTAAATTTGAGTAGTAGAATATTGGTCAAGAAATGACCAACTTTCAATGGTCAAATCAACGTCAGAACCTGACATTGAGTACATGTCGTCAAAAAGCATGTTGTTTCAACGTTATGTTTGAGTTGTAGAATATTGGTTGGGATATGACCAGCTATCAATGGTCAAATCAACGTCAAAACACGACATCGAATAAACGTCTTTAAGAAGCATGGTTCTAGGTTGTATTTGTGTTGTAGAAAATATAGGTTGGAAAAAGACCATCTTCCAATGGTCAAATCAACGTCAGAACCTAACATTGATTAAGTGTCATTAAAAAGCATGTTGTTTCAACGTTATGTTAGAGTTGTAAAATACTGGTCGAGAAACGACTAAATTTCAACGGTCAGATAAACATAAGAACCTGACGTTGGATAAATGTCATCAAAAAGCATGTTGTTTCAACGTTGTATTTGTATTGTCGAATATTGGGTGGAAAATGACCAGCTTTCAATGGTCAAAACATCGTCAGAACCGAACATTGATTAAGTGTTGTCCAAAAGCATGTTGTTTCAACGTTATGTTTGAGTTGTAGAATATTCGTTGGGAAATGACCAACTATCAATGGTCAAATTAACGTCACAACCAGACATTGAATAAACGTCATTGAAAAGCATATTTTTCAACGTTGTGTTTGAGTTGTAGAATATTGGTTGGGAAATGACCAACTATTAATGGTCAAATCAACATCAGAATCCAACATTGATTAAACGTCAAAAAGCATATTTTTTCAACGTTGTACTTGTGTTTGGTTGGGAAATGATCTACTTTCAATGGTCAAATCAACGTCAGAACCCGACATTGATTAAACGTTGTCAAAGATCATGTTTCAACGTTATGTTTGAGTAGTAGAATATTGGTCAAGAAATGACCAACTTTCAATCGTTAAATCAACGTCACAATCTGAGGTTGAATAAACGTTGTCAAAAGTATGTTTTTTCAACATTTTATTTGTGTTGTAGAATATTGGTTGGGAAAATGACCAACTTTCAATGGTCAAATCAACTTCAATGTTTGGTGTTTATTGTGCCACACATTTTCAATGGGAGACATGTCTGGACGACAGGCAGAACAGTCTAGTATTATTTTACTATGAAGCCACGCTGTTGTAACACATGGCTTGGCATTGTCTTGGGCTCAGGAACACTTCAGAAAACCACTGTCACTAAATACAGTTTGTCACTACATCTGTAAGTAGAAGTTAAAACTCTACTATGCAAAGCCAAAGCCATTTATCAACAACACCCGAGCGTTTCTCACTACGCACGTTTCTCAGTTCCAACATTAAATATTTTGTCTTTGCCGTCTATTCAATTGAATATAAGTTGGAAAGGATTTGCAAATCATTGTATCCTGTTTTTATTTACCATTTACACAAAGTGCCAACTTTACTGATTTTGGGGTTTGCATAATACAACTTAAATTAGGGCAAAAACATACAATATACTTTAAAATGTTGCTATATGTGAAGCACGATGTAGCGAGGGACAACTGTATTTAAGAATATGAAATAAAACAACTTTTCATGATTACCTCTACAAAACCAATAGTAACACAAAACAGGGAAGTTGCATTCAAAAGTGCAAAATGTTACAATTTTTGGAGCGCATACTTGGTGCAAAAATTATTGGATGCGCAATTGTGGCGATTTTAGGCTGCCGTTGCAAGGACGTAAGGCAGTGTTGTTGCTGTAGAGAGCGACAGAGAAACTTTGTAAGATTGGAAGAATTTTTCAACTGTCAGTGCCACTGAATTCTAAACGTCTGTTAATTAAATCAACTTCCATCTCCTTTTTTTAAAGTCACTTATTATTTTTCCTTCGTTCGAAATGGAAGTCTGGTGATATTATTGTGAAAATTGAACACTTTTTTTTCAACCGCTTTTCGGAAATTAATTATTTGACCACAGTAATCACTATCGGGAGAAATGAGAGTGCACATAAAGCAAGTGGTTATGTTTGAGTCAGAGAGAAAGGAAGAGGGTGTTTGAAAACAGAACAAAGGTTGTTTTTCTGAGACCATGCTAGCAAAATGGAAAAACAACAACAACAACTGCTTATTATTTCGACCTAAAGTGGTCATTTTATGTTTTTTTTTCTCCATTTAAAAGACATCCTTGTGGTCTACATGACATGTGATGGTTGGATTATGTTTAACAGACCATCTGCAAGCCGCTTTACGACCGTCTTTCTTACATTGCAACATTTTGTGGGCGGTCTAATGTATGTGCCTCCACTTTGACAACGTTTTATCCCCTCAGCCATGTTTTAGTTTGTTAGCTTATCCATGGCGAGTCCACTGACATGGATCATGGTGCGTTCAATTTATACTGGGAAGTTGGAATTTCATCAAACATATATTAACGTTGTTGCCCTAGGGCAGGGGTAGGGAACCTATGGCTCTAGAGCCAGATGTGGCTCTTTTGATAACTGCATCTGGCTCCCAGATAAATCTTAGCTGACATTACTTAACACGATATGTAAAAAATTATTCCGCTGTTTATCACAGTGTCAAAAATAACGTTCAAAATATAAAACATTCTCATGCATTTTCATCCATCCATCCGGTTTCTACCGCACCTGTTCAAGAAGTCGCATTAATGGTAAGAAGTGTTTTATTTATTGTTGGTTAGCCTCAGAATAACAATATTATTAAAAAGAATAAGAAACGTATTATACTCTAAAAATGTTGGTCTTTCTTAAAAATGCACGCATATAGTTGTATTCATTGTTAAAAATGAGTAAATTATATAGCTCTCACGGAAATACTTTTAAAAATATTTGGCTTGTATGGCTCTCTCAGCCAAAAAGGTTCCCGACCCCTGCCCCAGGGGAAACTGGGTAAAACACGGCACACTGACAACGCATAAACTATAGTTACTATAACAATCTACAAGGTTAATACGGTTTTCTTCTCTTTCATATATATATATATATAAATTATATATACAATTATTTTTATTATCAATATTATTCAGTTGGTATTTATATTGCTCCATTTGTAGTGTATTAATGTTCATTGTTATTTCTATGTTATTAATATTTTACTTCACTAACTATGAACATGTTTGTTTGACCGTTGAAATTTGGTCATTGCCATTCCAATATTCCAAAACACAAATAGAACATCAAAACAACATGCTTTTTGATTATGTCGATTTGACGATTGAAAATTGGTCATTTCCCAACCCATATTCTACAGCACTAACACAACGTTGAAAAAATAAGCTTTTTGATGACGTTTATTCAATGTCAGGTTTTTACGTTGATTAGACCGTTGAAATTTGGTCATTTTCAACATCCATCGTTGGACGTCAATCAACGTTGTCTCAATTTCCAAACACAAGTATTTTGCATCGCTGTTTCAAAGTCAGTTTTAAAAGACACGTGTCATGTTTTGCGGTCACGTTCTGTTTGGTTTTGGACTCATTGTGCACTCTTGTTTGTTTTGTCACCATGACAACTCATTAGTTTCACCTGTTTTGCGTTCACGACTAACGCACCCGATTTGTTTGGACTCACGCACCTGTCAATCACTGCACCACTATTAAAGCCTGTAGTTGCCAGGCAGTCATTCTGGCAATATCGCCCTCTACACACTCCTGATTGCTCACTTTTTGCTATAGTTTCAGTAAGTGTGTTTTTTTTGTTTCATAACCTCAGTCTGTTTATGTGTTAGTTTGGTTTTCTTAGCCAAGTTTTGAACATCTGCTGAGAGCGCCTTTCGTTTGTTCCTGCGTTGTTTGTCAACGTTGTATCAGTTTTTGTACAATAAAATCCAAAGATTATTTTTATAATGTATGTAAACAATATTTATATAATCAAATGCACAGGCATCATAAGGCGAACATGTAGACATTTATAATCATGTATTATTCATTCTCTGTGACGTGTGACTATGGAAGCTGTGATGACTGCAGACGTTCCAGGAGTCGGTGAGCACTTAAGCAAATTATGTGTCTTAAAGCGACATGACTTTGGTCTGATGAGACAAAATGGAGTTTCTTGGCCGTTACACAAGCTGATATGTTCATGACATCACCACAAACACACCATCTCTACCATGAAGCATGGCGGTGGATTCTACCAGGAAGGACTGCAATGGTCGAGGGGACACACGGACTCAGGAAAATATCAGTAAATCCTGGACCATAAACAGTTTCAAACTCCAAAGACCTACGCCCTGGCAGATGATTTGTTTTTCAGCGAGATAACGACCCCAATCATGAAGGAAAAGCCACACGAGGACTGGTTGAAAGACAGCAAGGTAAATGTTCCAGAGCAGCCGAGTCCAAACCCAGATCTCAAGCCAATGGCGATTTTGACTACGTTTACACTGCAGGCCAAGTTGGCCCAAGTCTGATTTTTTTTTTTAATGCAGCCGATTGTTTATACTGCAAGGGACGTTTATCAGACTGCAGTGTGAACGCACACAAGCCCCAAAGTGGCCCCAAAGTGGCCCCAAAGCGTCCTCGACGTGACTCGCATACTCTGTTCGATAAAGTGAAAACTAAGGAAGTTGACAGCAAGTTGCGACTACCACTAAATAAAAGTTGCCACACCTTAAAAATGACAGTTCATAGGTTAAAAAAAAAAAAGTGATATAATGTACAAACCCCGTTTCCATATCAGTTGGGAAATTGTGTTAGATGTAAATATAAACGGAATACAATGATTTGCAATTCATTTTCAACTCATATTCAGTTGAATATGCTACAAAAATAACATATTTGATGTTCAAACTGATTAACATTTTTTTATTTTATTTCAAATAATCCTTAACTTTAGAATTTGATGCCAGCAACACGTGACAAAGAAGTTGGTAAAGGTGGCAATAAATACTGATAAAGTTGAGGAATGCTCATCAAACACTTATTTGGAACATCCCACAGCTAATTGGGAACAGGTGGGTTCCAGGATTGGGTATAAAAACAGCTTCCCAAAAAATGCTCAGTCTTTCACAAGGAAAGGATGGGGCGAGGTACACCCTTTTGTACACAACTGCGTGAGCAAATAGTCCAACAGTTTAAGAACAACGTTTCTCAAAGTACAATCGCAAGAAATTTAGGGATTTCAACATGTATGGTCCATAATATCATCAAAAAGGTTCATAGAATCTGGAGAAATCACCCCACGTAAGCGGCATGGCCGGCAACCAACATTAAATTACTGTGACCTTCGATCCTTCAGACGGCACTGTATCAAAACACCAAGATCAATCTCTAAAGGATATCACCACATGGGCTTAGGAACATTTCAGAAAACTACTGTCACTAAATACAGTTAGTCACTACATCTGTAAGTGCAAGTTAAAGCTCTACTATGCAAAGTGAAATCCATTTAACAACAACATCCAGAAACGCCGCCGGCTTCTCTGGGCCAGAGATCATCTACGATGGACTGATGCAAAGTGGAAAAGTGTTCTGTGGTCTGACGAGTCCACATCTGTGAAGGCACCATTAATGCTGAAATGTACATACAGGTTTTGGAACAACATGTGCTGCCATCTAAGCGCTGTCTTTTTCATGGACGTTCTGTTATTTCAGCAAGACAATGCCATGTTACATTTAGCACGTGTTCCAAACAGCATGGCTTCGTAGTAAAAGAGTGCGGGTACTTTCCTGGCCTGCCTACATTCCAGACCTGTCTCCCATGGAAATTGAGTGGCGCATTATGAAGCACAAAATATGACAGTGGAAACCCCGGACGATTGAACGACTGAAGCTCTACATAAAACAAGAATGGGAAAATAATTCCACTTTCAAAGCTTCAACAATTATTTTCCTTAATTCCCAAACGTTTATTGAGTGTTGTTAAAAGAAAGGGTGATGTAACACAGTGGTGAACATGCACTTTCTCAACTACTTTGGCACGTGTTGCAGCCATGACATTCTAAGTTAATAATTTTTTGCCTAAAGAGAAATTAAGTTTATGAATTTGAACATCAAATATCTTGTCTTTGTAGTGCATTTATTTGAATATGAGTTGAAAAAGATTTGCAAATCATTGTATTCCGTTTATATTTACATCCAACACAATTTCCCAACTCATACGGAAACAGGGTTTGTATATATTTACATATTACATATAGTTTGGCGCACTAGTAATGCACTGAAAATTCCGCCATTGAATAATGACTTTGCTCACCGAAACCGGATGTATTGATCGCGCACACGGGTAGGAATGTCCGTGTCCTTGAACGCACCTCAAGTCAGAGCCATAGGGCAGTGTTGTTTCTGTAGAGAGCGACAGAGAAACTTTGTAAGACTGGAAAAATTCTCCAACTGTCAGTACCACTGAATTCTAAATGTCTTTTAATTCAATCAAGGACACCTCCATCTCTTTTTTAAGTCACTTATTATTTGCCCTTCGTTTGGAATGGAAGTCTGGTTATATTATTGCAAATTCAAAGGATTTTTTTTCAACCGCTTGTCGGAAATTAATTTGACCACAGTAATCACTATTGGGAGAAAAATGAGAGTGCACATAAAGCAAGTGGATTGGACAAAAGAGGAATTCCGATTTGGGTAATGGACGATTTGTTTGAGTCAGAGAGAGAGGAAGAGGGTGCTTGAGAACAGAACAAAGGTTGTTTTTTTGAGACGCTGCTCGCAAAATAGAAAAAAACAACAACAACTGCTTACTATTGAGACATAAAGTGGTCGTATTGCAATTTTTTTCTACATTTAAAAGACTTCCTCGTGGTCTAAGTGACATGTGACCGTCTTTCTTAGTTTTGTGGATGGTCTGATGTATGTGCCTCCACTTTGACAGCAATGTTGTAGTTTTTAGCGCTCCCATGGCGAGTTCACTGACAGATATAAAGGTGCATTGAATTTGTTGGAATTTCATCAAACATATTTAGATGTAAGAATATCTTTGTATTTAAAAAGAGTTATAAAAAGAAGAAAACTGGAATTATATCAAACTGAGTTTTGATTTAGATTGGACATGTCATTGTGAAAATGCTTAAAGGAAAATGGAAAAGTATGTTGGAGGTTGGGTGTTGGTGGAGGGAACAGTTATAAAGTCATCTAAAATACTGTCATTTGTGTTAAAAAAGGGGCGGATAAAGATAAGAATATTATTCTTCCATCTGCTCCTTTCTGATCATCCAATCCAATCCAATCCAATCCACTTTATTTATATAGCACATTTAAACAACAATAACGTTTCCAAAGTGCTGCACAGCCATGTTAAAAACAATATTATGCTCCACCAATGACTGAATAAAACAAAAAATGAATAAAAATAAAACCAATAAAAACAATATAAAAACAGATATGATTAAAAACTATTTTAAAGGGTAAAATCAATTAAAACAGTAAAATAAAAATAAAAGTGTATAAAAAACACAGAGGACAACAGAGGACAGAGGACCACACAACTCACGTAGTGTTAAAAGCCAAAGAATAAAAGTGGGTCTTAAGAAATGTATAAGAAATGTATAAGAAACAAGACAAAAAAAACAATGAAAGTGTCAGTTGTACGTGGCTTGTAAATATGCATTTTCATGAAAGGAATACAAATAAATGATGATGATGATATTTTAACGTTGTTCCCCTAGGGCAGGCCTGGGTAATTATTTTGACTCGAAGGCCACATTTAGAGAAAAAAAAAATGGGCCTGGGGGCCGGTATATCTATTTTTAGGAACACTAATACAAAACCTCATAATAATGTGTGATAGAATGCTAAAAACATTATTAGAGACCGCCTTAAAAAACCTAAAGGAATTTTAAATGTTTCTATGAAGGATAAAACACTGAATATTGGCACAATATGAACGTCACACCCCTTTTCGATCGACATATTTTACGATCAAGTGAAAAGCAACAAAAATGCAACAAACAGTGAAATATGTACGGGAAGGGTACAAAATAAGCCCACCTACAATCGGATATATCTGATACATCACTAAGCTTTAGAACTTTGTTGCGAAAATCTCCTACCGCGTCCGCGGAAACGCTTACCGAATACACTGCTTGGTGGCTCGTCTGAGCTGCTGTGATGTAGATTACCATAATGACTAGACAGATTACCATAGTAACTAATTAAATTACCATAGTAACTGGATACCAACCAATGGAATACTTTGTATAGTTGAAGACGGTCGTTGGAAAAAAATCACTGCACATCATAATGGCAGCTACAGTTTCCATCTTCCATCCATCCATTTCCTACCGCTTATTCCCTTTCGGGGTCGCGGGGGGTGCTGGCGCCTATCTCAGCTACAACCGGGCGGAAGGCGGGGTACACCCTGGACAAGTCGCCACCTCATCGCAGGGCCAACACAGATAGACAGACAACATTCACACTCACATTCACACACTAGGGCCAATTTAGTGTTGCCAATCAACCTATCCCCAGGTGCATGTCTTTGGAAGTAGGAGGGAGCTGGAGTACCCGGAGGGAACCCACGCATTCACGGGGAGAACATGCAAACTCCACACAGAAAGATCCTCAGCCTGGAATTGAACCCAAGACTGCAGGACCTTTGTATTGTGAGGCAGACGCACTAACCCCTCTGCCACCGTGAAGCCTCGTTTCCATCTTAAAGATCTAAAAAAAAAAATATTTGAGAATGTCCGGCGGGCCAGATTCAAAAGCGTAACGGGCCGCATGTGGCCCCGGGGCCTTAATTTGCCCAGGTCTGCCCTAGGGGAAGCTGGGTAAAACACGACACAGTGACAAATCTTAAAATATTGTTACTATAACAATCTACAAGGTTAATACAGTTCGCCTCTCGTTGTTTCCGTGCATTTATCTGCATTGTTTTTTATTCAAGTTACCTATATATATATATATATATATATATATATATATATATATATATATATATATATATATATATATATATATATATATATATATACACAATTTTATAGTTTATAATAGAGGTAATTATTATTATTATCAATATTATTCTATTGGTATTTATATCGCTCCATTTGTAGTGTAATAATGCTCATTGCTTCTTTGCAATCACTTTCACTATCATATTTGTACATATTGTATTTGCTGATGCTGTTCTGTTGTTGTTGTTGTTGTTGCTGTTGTTGTTGTCTCTCTGTCTGATCCCACTCTTGTTTCCGCAATTTCCTCTCTTGTTTTTTTTCTCTTTCTATCTCCTCCAGCCGCGGTCCGGCCACGCCAAACAGTAATATAAATCCATGTAATAAAGTCAAATACAAATAAGATAACTGAAATCTAAAATCCTTACAAAAAAAAAAACAAAGATTATTGACTACAGTGTTGGATGACAAACACAGACACGCTTGTATGCATTACGGAAAATACTCTCCAAAATAACATTTTGAAAAAGTAACGTTACAGCAACTCTAGCGACTCGTTAATCGGACGAAACAATGTGTAGTTGACCCACTTCCTGGGAAACTCATTGTGGAGGGATGTGTGGCCAGCACGCCTGCAGGAGCAAATGTCACCTGAGGATGAGCAACATCCTCAGGTGACAAATCTAATCACAGCAGGCAGGTGATTAGATTTCACAGGTGGTACGTATTGATCTAATCATCTGTTGTTTTTAACAGTAAGCGGCCGGGAGCAGGAGGAGGCGAGGATACGGAAGTGGCTGAAAAGTCACGTCCTGCTGGAGAGAAATCTGTTGAGAAATTCTATGGACATTAAAACATTGTTAAAAACTGCAAGCTTGGCTCCTGTGCCGTGTCTAACAGTGGAACTGATAGGAAGCGACTTCCACACCCATCAGGGAGATGTTTGTTGTATTAGGACTTTCAGTTCTAAATATTGTTTTGCTTATCACTTTTCTCTGGTACTGTTCCTTTAGCAATCAAAAAAGCAGAAATATTCCCACTGCTTAAAAGACTTAACCTCGATTCTGACCTGCTAATCTACTGGCCAGTGTCACACCTATCGTTTATCTCTAAAATCCTTGAACAAATATTAACTACAGTGTTGGATGACAAACACATCCATCATGGAAAATGGTCTTGAAAATAACATTTTAAAACAAGTAACGTTAGAGCATCTCTCGCGACTCTCGACAAAACAAACAATATTTACTTGACAAACTTCCTGGGAAACTCCTCAAGAAACTGTAATACTAAGACAATCAGTGCTAAATATTTTTTTTACTTATCACTCTCCCCTGGTACTGTTCCTTTAGCATTTAAAACAGCGGAAATTCATCCAATGCTTAAAGGACCTAACCTCGATTCTGACCTGCTAATATACTGGTCAGTGTCACACCTCTCCTTTATCTCTAAAATTCTTTAAAAAATTATTGACGACGGTGTCTGATGACAAGCACATCAATTGTGGAAAATGTCTAATTTACCTACTTCCTGGGAAACTCATCAATGGGCTGTTTGTAAAATGAGGACAATCAGTTGTAAATATATTTTTTTTTACTTATCACTCTACTCTGGTACTGTTCCTGTAGCATGTATGCATTACCAAAAATGTTCTCAGAAATACAATTTTGAACAATAATTGTTACTGCAACTCTTGCGACTCGTTAATCGTACAAAACAAAACAAGTCTAATTGACCCACTTCCTGAGAAACTCATCAGGGAGCTGTTTATAATATTACGACAATCAGTGCTAAATATATTTTTGAACTTATCACTCTCGTCCGGTACTGTTCCTTTAGCATTCAAAAGAGCGGAAATTCATCTACTGCTTAAAGGACTTAACCTCGATTCTGACCTGCTAATCTACTGGCCGGTGTGACACCTCTCGTTTATCTCCAAAATTATTTAAAAGATTATTGACGACGGTGTCGGATGACAAGCACATCCATTATGGAAAATGCTCTTGAAAAAAACATTTTGAAAAAGTCACGTTACAGCAATTTTCGCGACTCGTCAATTGGACAAAACAAACAATGTCTAATTTACCTACTTCCTGGGAAACTCATCAATGGGCTGTTTGTAATACGAGGACAATCAGTTCTAAATATTTTTTTTTACTTATCACTCTACTCTGGTACTTTAGCATTCAAAAGAGTGGAAATTCATCCACTGCTTAAAGGACCTAACCTCGATTCTGACCTGCTAATCTACCGGCCGGTGTCACACCTCTTGTTTATCTCTAAAATCCTTAAACAAATATTGATTACAGTGTTGGATGACAAACACAGACACGCATGTATGCATTACCGAAAATGTTCTCAAAAATACAATTTTGAAAAAGTAATGTTACTGCAACTCTTGCGACTCGTTAGTCGGACAAAACAAAAAATGTCTAAAAGACCCACTTCCTGGGAAACTCATCAGGGAGCTGTTTGTAATATTAAGACAATCAGTCCTAAATATTTTTTTTTACTTATCACTCTCGTCCGGTACTGTTCCTTTAGCATTCAAAACAGCGAAAATTCATCCACTGCTTAAAGGACCTAACCTCGATTCTGACCTGCTAATTTACTGGCTGGTGTGACACCTCTCGTTTATCTCTAAAATTCTTTAAAAAATTATTGACAACGGTGTCGGATGACAAGCACATCCATTATGGAAAATGCTCTTGAAAATAACATTTTGAAAAAGTCACGTTAAAGCAACTCTCACGACTCGTTAATTGGACAAAACAAACAATGTCTAATGTACCTACTTCTTGGGAAACTCATCGATGGGCTGTTTGTAATATGAGGACAATCAGTTCTAAATATTTTTTTTACTTATCACTCTACTCTGGTACTTTAGCATTCAAAAGAGTGGAAATTCATCCACTGTTTAAAGGACCGAACCTCGATTCTGACCTGCTAATCTACCGGCCGGTGTCACACCTCTTGTTTATCTCTAAAATCCATAAACACATATTGATTACAGTGTTGGATGACAAACACAGACATGCATGTATGCATTACCGAAATTCTCTCAAAAATACAATTTTGAATAGTAATGTTACTACAACTCTTGCGACTCGTTAATCGGACAAAACAAAAAATGTCTAATAGACCCACTTCCTGGGAAACTCATCAAGGAGCAGTTTGTAATATAAGGACAATCAGTCCTAGATATTTTTTTTAACGTATCACTCTCGTCCAGTACTGTTCCTTTAGCATTCAAAAGAGCGGAAATTCATCAACTGCTTAAAGGACCTAACCTCGATTCTGACCTGCTAATCTACTGGCCGGTGTGACACCTCTCGTCTATCTCTAAAATTATTTAAAAAATTATTGACGACGGTGTCGGATGACAAACACATCCATTATGGAAAATGCTCTTGAAAATAACATTTTGAAAAAGTCACATTACAGCAACTCTCGCGACTCGTTAATTGGACAAAACAAACAATGTCTAATTTACCTATTTCCTGAGAAACTCATCAAGGAGCTGTTTGTAATATTAGTACTGTTCCTTTAGCATTCAAAACAGCGGAAATTCATCCACTGCTTAAAGGACCTAAGCTCGATTCTGTCCTGATAATCCACCTCTCATTTATCTCTAAAATCCTTCAAAAAGTAGGATTTTTGACTATAGTGTAGGATTACAATGGCAAACTCAGGCAAAAAACAATGGTCCCAAATATGGAAATATCTGTTGGGAAGAACGCCACAAGTTGGCCGTTTGGAGGAATACTGAAGATCATTTCATAAATCTATCCCCCGATTTCAAATTTTCTAAATTTATGCCAATCCCGAATACAAAAGAAAAAATCAGGTACCGATAGGTAAGAACAGTTAGTTTTGCATAACAGGTTCCTTTTAAAACGAAAATTGTGGAATAATTTTGGATAAGAGATACACAAACATTAATTCTTACAAGACAAGGGGGTTTGCAATAAATTGAGGAAATGTCGAACATGAGGCAGCAAAAACAGAGATTATGAGTCTGCGAGAGGTTTGCAGCTGCTAATCCTCCACTGGAAAAAAAAACACATTCTGATTAGATTTATCTTCTCCTCTGAGGATTAGAAGCTTTGGTGGAACCTTCAACCCGTACAAAAATCAATTTAAACAGGGTGTAACATTCAGGCTGCTGAATCTTTCTTTTTGTATTCCCCCCAAGGACAAAAGCCTGTAAAATGAGCGGCTTTTTTTTGTAATTTCTTCCCTTAGACACTTTTAAGGCAACTTGTCTGTGACTCGCAATGATTAAATGTGGCCGACCTAAGTGGCGCACCGGATTTAAAACTCGACTCGAAACACAGCAAATGATCAAGTCTAATCAAAAGTTACACTCGATGGCGGATTTTATTCGCCAATAGAGAAGCCTCTTAAAAGAATGCGAGCAGCCTTGGGAGTAAAAAGGCGACTCTTAATCAAAACATGGCATGTATCCTGGAACCGTTCAAAAGTGTCCGTCAAGGTTGTCGGTCAGCTAATCACGACAAAGGACAGAATTGATTTGTTGTGGTTGCAAATGAGTTCCGAACAAAACACTGCGAATAGAAGACGACCCCTTATTTTCGAGTTTCCATGAGAGACTCGTTGGATAATTAGTTTTTTTGTCCAATCAGTCGTGACCAAATGGTCGTCAAAGAAAGGTTCCGGTGTCAGGATGTCCTTAGTGAAGATTTTGAAATCCTGTGTCCGTAAGTCCTTTGTAATTTAAAGAAAAGCCTTAGGAAAATATGAATTTGCTGTAGTATCTTAGTCAAATTTAACATGGAAGTAGTTAAGGACTGTTCTCAACTTTTATGGACGGAAATTCTAGGCACAGTCAAGGCGTTAAGGGGATCACGTTTGGTGGCTGCGGGATTAGGTCTCTGCTTTTCGCAGATGATGTGGTCCTGATGGCTTCATCTGGCCGAGGTCTTCAGCTCTCACTGGATCGGTTCGCAGCCGAGTGTGAGGCGACTGGGATGAGAATCAGCACCTCCAAGTCCGAGTCCATGGTTCTCGACCGGAAAACCATCTCCGGGTTGGGGAGGAGATCTTGTCCCAAGTGGAGGAGTTCAAGTACCGAGGAGTCTTGTTCACGAGTGAGGGAAGGGTGGCTCGTGAGATCGACAGGTGGATCGGTGTGGTGTCTTCAGCAATGCGGACGCTGTATCGATCCGTTGTGGTGAAGAAAGAGCTGAGCCAGAAGGCAAAGCTCTCAATTTACCGGTCGATCTACGTTCCCATCCTACGGTCATGAGCTTTGGGTTATGATCAAAAGGACAAGATCACGGGTACAAGCGGCCAAAATTAGTTTCTTCCGCAGGGGTGGCGGGTCTCTCCCTTAGAGATAGAGTGAGAAGCTCTGCCATCCGGGATGCGTTCAAAGTAAAGCCACTGCTCCTCCACATCGAGAGGAGCCAGATGAGGTGGTTTGGGCATCTGGTCAGGATGCCACCTGAACGCCTCCCTAGGGAGGTGTTTCGGGCACGTCTGACCGGTAGGAGACCACGGGGAAGACCCAGGACACGTTGGGAAGACTATGTATCCCGGGCAAGGGAAAAACTCAACCCAATGGGAAAATGAGAAACCTTGGAGGGGACCGCAGATGTGGGGACCGGATGCAATGGATGTGGAGTTGATCTAGCATGATATTGTGGGAGTCCAGTCCATACAGGATATAACATAATGGTTATAGTCCAGTCCATAGTGGATATAACATAATGGTTATAGTCCAGTCCAAAGTGGATCTAAAATAATAGCGTGAGTCAAGTCCATAGTGGATCTAGCATATTAATGTGAGAGTCGAGTCCATAGTGGCTCAAACATAATAGTGTGAGTCCAGTCCATTGTGCATCTAACATAATACTGTGGTTCCAGTCCATGGTGGATCTAGCATAATACTGTGGGAGTCTAGTCCATAGTGGATCTAACATAATAGAGTGAGAGTCAAGTCCATAGCGGATCTAACATAATAGTGAGAGTCAAGTCCATAATGGATCTAACACAATAGTGAGAGTCAAGTCAATAGTGGGCGGAGCAGAAAAGAAACGGCAGATCAACTGGTCTAAAAAGGGGGTCTATTCAAAGGCTAGAGTATACAAATAAGTTTTAAGATGGGACATAAATGCTTCTACTGAGGTAGCATCTCTAACTGTTATCGGTAGGGCATTCCAGACTACTGGAGCCCGAATAGAAAACACTCTATAGCCCGCAGACTTTTTTTTCTCATTTTGGCTCATCAAACACTTTTGTGGAACATCCCACAGGTGATCAGACTAATTGGGAACAGGTGGGTGACATGATTGGGTATGAAAGCAGCTTCCATGAAATGCTCAGTCATTCACAAACAAGAATGGGGTGAGGATCACCACTTTGTCTACAAATGCGTGAGAAAATTGTCGAACAGTTTAAGAACAACATTTCTCAACGACCAATTGCAAGGAATTTAGGGATTTTACGATCTACGGTCCGTGATATCATCAAAAGGTTCAGAGAATCTGGAGAAATCACCGCACGTAAGCATAATAGAAATTGAATGCCCGTGACCTTCAATCCCTCGGGACTGCATCAAAAAGCGACATCAGGGTCGAAAAAAATATCACCACATGGGCTCAGAAACACTTAAAAAAAACACTGTCAGTAACTACAGTTTGTCGCAACACCTTTAAGTGCAAATTACAACCCTAATATGTAAAGTCAAAGCTATTTATCAACAACACCCAGAAACGGCGCCGGCTTCCCTGGGCCCGAGCCCATCTTAGATGGACTGATGCAAAGTGGAAAAATGTTCTTTGGTCTGACGAGTCCACATTTCAAATCGTTTTTTGAAAATGTGGACATTGTGTCCTCCGGACCAAAGAAGAAAAGAACCATCCGAACTGTTTTATGCGCAAAGTTCAAAAGGCAGCATCTGTGATGGTACGGGGGTGTATTAGTGGCCAAGACATGGGTAACTTACACATCCGTGAAGGCACCCTTAATGCTGAAAGGTATAGAAAGGTTTTGGAGAAACACATGTTACCATCCAAGCAACGTCTTTTTCATGGACGCCCGTGCTTATTTCAGCGAGACAATGCCACATTATGCACGTATTACAACAGCGTGGCTTTGTAGTAAAAGAGTACGGGTACTAGACTGGCCTGCCTGTAGTCCAGACCTGTCTCCCATTGATAAAAGGGGGCATATTCATTCCTTCAAGGACAATTTTGCTAGTTTAAAAAATTTCCAAAATTAAATTTTTTTCAAAAATTCTCACATTTCCAGCAAATTTACATTCAAATGAATGGATATAATCATAGTTATACAATGCCCCACATTCTTAAAGTTTTGCACCACTTTTTACCCAATTCGCACCTTTCAACCATCCACCCAGACTACTCTCCCGAGATTTCGAAGGCAAAAAACAATTTAGTTTCCCCAGATTTCATGGTTTTCCCGAAATTTCCAGGATTGCTCCCCATCAACAATGAATGGGCAATATATAAACTTCTTCATATTCAACATTTCTTATCCGATTTGAACCGTTCCAACAACACACTCTGCCCACCCTGGAAATTCAAGCCAGCATTTTTCCAGGTTCCAAAATGTTCCTGATTACCTGAAATAATCCCCCATTTAAAATGATTGAGCAATATACAAACCTTTCCATATCCCACATTTCTCAACCGATTCAAAACGGTTCTACCTTCCACACACTCCACTCACCTTGGACAGTCAAACTACCATTTAAAAAAAAAAAAAAAAAATCCAGGAATTTCCAGAATTCCCAGTTTTCCAAAGCCCTATTTCCACCTCTTCCTGGAAAGTTTTCACAGTCCACATTTTTCAGCAAATTCCAACCATTCCACCTCAAAAACATTCCTCTTAGTTGGAAAAACTGATTTAATTTTTTTTGGGGGGGTAAAAAAATCATGGTGTCTGTAAAAATTCCAGTAATTTTGTTATACCAATTCTCAATTCAAACTCTTACTACATCAACATCTTTCAACCGATTCCAAAAATGTCAACACCAACCCATTAATATCTTCTGTATCAATATTTTTTTTAAATCACGTTTTTTTTCCAAATTTTTACATTTCCAGGAATTCCCATTCAAATTAATCTACATATTCATAGCACCAAAATGCCCTAAATTCTTATAACTTTGCGCCATATTTCACCCAATTGGGACCTTTCAATTATCCACCTACACATGTTTTTCCTTTCCCAAGATTCATGGTTTTCCCAGAAATTCCAGGAATTTCTCCCAATCCACAATGAATGAGCAATATATAAACCTCTTCATAGCCCACATTTCTCATTTAATTCAGTTTCACCATCCACACACTCCACATACCTTGGACAATCAAACTATAATTTTCAAAAATCCAGGAAATTCCAGAATTCCCAGTTTTCCAAAGCCCTATTTCCACCTCTTCCTGGAAAGTTTTCACAGTCCACATTTTTCAGCAAATTCCAACCATTCCACCTCAAAAACATTCCTCTTAGTTGGAAAAACAAATTTTCTTTTTTTTGGTGGGTAAAAAAATCATGGTGTCTGTAAAAATTCCAGTAATTCAAACTCTTACTACATCAACATCTTTCAACCGATTCCAAAAATGTCAACACCAACCCATTATTATCTTTTGTATCGATATTTTTAAAAAATTCACATTTTTTTCCCAAATTTTTACATTTCCAGGAATTCCCATTCAAATAAATCGAGATATTCACAGCACTAGAATGCCCTAAATTCTTATAACTTTGCGCCATATTTCACCCAATTGGGACCTTTCAATTATCCACCTACACATGTTTTTCCTTTTCCAAAATTCATGGTTTTCCCAGAATTTCCAGGAATTTCTCCCAATCCACATTGAATGAGCAATATATAAACCTCTTCATTTCCCACATTTCTCATATAATTCAAACAGTTTCACCATCCACATACTCCACACACTTTGGACAATCAAACTATCATTTTGAATAATCCAGGTATTTTCCAGAATTCCCAGTTTTACAAAGCCCTATTTCCAGCTCTTCCTGGAAAGTTTTCACAGTCCAAATTTTTCAGTAAATTCCAACCATTCCACCTTCAAAACATTTTTCTTAGTTGCAAAACAATGTTTTTTTGTACAAATTCCTGGTTTCCCCAAAATTCCAGGAATTTTGAAATACCAATTCTCAATTCAAACTCTTACTACGTCAAACATGTTTCAACCGATTCCAAAAATGTCAACATCAACACATTAATATCTTCTATTAGTATCAATATTTGAAAAATTCCTGTTTTTTTTCAAAATTTTCACATTTTCAGGAAATTCCCATTCAAATGAATGGACATATTGATAGTTCTACATTGCCCAAAATTCTTACAACTTTGCGCCACTTTTTACCCAATTGGAACCTTTCAACCATCCACCCACACATGTTTTTCTTTTCCCAAAATTCATGGTTTTCCCGGAATTTCCAGGAATTTCTTCCCAACGACAATGAATGGGCAATATATAAACTTTTTCTCATCCGATTTGAACCATTCCAAAATCCTCACACTCCACTCAACCTGGAGATTCAAGCCAACATTTCTGGGTTCCAAAAATTCCCTGCATAGCCGGAATTACCAGGAATTTCCCCCTATTGAAAATGAATGGTCATTATACAAACCTCTGGGCAGCATAGCTCGGTTGGTAGAGCGGCCGTGCCAGCAACTTGAGGGTTGCAGGTTCGATTCCTGCTTCCGTCATCCTAGTCACTGCCGTTGTGTCCTTGGGCAAGACACTTTACCCACCTGCTCCCAGTGCCACCCACACTGGTTTAAATGTAACTTAGATATTGGGTTTCACTATGTAAAGCGCTTTGAGTCACTAGAGAAAAGCGCTATGTAAATATAATTCACAATTCACTTCTCCATATCGCGGATTTCTCGACCGATTCAAACCGTTCCAACATCCACACACTCCACTCATCTTGGACAATCAAGCATTCCAGTTCCTTTCACACGTACCGGCGCACATAAGGCATGCTAGGCACATTTTATTCACTATTCTTGGAAAGATAGAGAAAAAAAATATGGCTCTGTCAGGACTTTGACAAGGATTTGTTTTGCTTCTTCGATGCAGAAGAAATTTAAAACGAGCCAGGCGAGAATGTGAGTACATATTGTTTGTTTAAACACTATAACTAACAAAAGGCAAACAAACGGCGCGCTCGAGGGCGGAAAACTTGGCTATAAAACAAAACTTGCACAATGGCATGACTAAAGACAAGAAACAAAAACGTGCACTGTGGCATAAATAACAAAACTTGCACTGTGGCATGAACAACAAAAACTTAAGTGGTATTGACAGCATAGAAAACAGAATAGCATGGCATGAAGGTAGGAGCAGCATGGGTAGGTGGGCAAGTAGACATAAGCAAAGTTCCCAGGACGAGGACAGAAACAGAATGGTATAAATAATGACTGTGATGATGATTACTAACAGGTGTGAGGCTGAGGACAGGGGCATGACTTGGAGATCAGGTGGAAATTAATGAGTAACTACGGCGTGGCGCAGTGGGTGAGTGGCCGTGCGCAACCCGAGGGTCACTGGTTCAAATCCGACCTAGAACCAACCTCGTCACGTCCGTTGTGTCCTGAGCAAGACACTTCACCCTTGCTCCTGATGGGTGCTGATAGGCGCCTTGCATGGCAGCTCACTCCATCAGTGTGTGAATGTGTGTGTGAATGGGTAAATGTGGAAGTAGTGTCAAAGCGCTTTGAGTACCTTGAAGGTAGAAAAGCGCTATACAAGTACAACCCATTTATCATTAACTATGGGAACAAACAAAACCAGGAAGTGCAAAACGGGAAACAAGAGTCCAAAAACCAAACATAAACATAACGAAACCCAAAACTGATTTACAGGCATGACAGGCTCTTGTGAATGGAGCTGTGTTTACTTCACTAATTATGTTGTTATAAGTTGGTTTTAGGAAAATAAATCCCTTTTGCACGCTCGGTAAGACCCGTCTCGATCTCTGCTGCAGATTTTTGGTACGGGAGGGGGGGTAACCACGCTCCGCAAGCAGGAGGGCGTAGCACAAGTCGAGGGTGAGCGAGCAGTTAAAAAGTTATCATAGCGGAGACATGACACACTCCGACACGTCCGACGAGGCCCACACAAATTTGCACATGCAAACGCTGCACAATGTGCACAAACACACTATTTCAAGGAAATGCAAAAGAGCGAAAACATGTACCCTCAAATTGGATTAAGGGTGTCGTGTAATGCAAGTTGAGAGGCTATTCTCTTGAAACTTTGCAAAAAAAAATAAAATAATAATAGCTTGTAGTTTGGCGACAATTTCCATTCAGCATGGATGAAAGCACTCGGGAGGATGAAGTTTATTTCGTCGGGAAGGACTTTGCGTAGCGAGTCGTGTTGTAGCCATAACACCCACAGTTGGTGGTGCTGAGGAAGGCGTCATGCCTTCTATTTCCCGAGTTGTGCAGAACTGGCGGGTCAGCCGGGGGCGTTTGTGCCCACTGGCGAGGCCATTAGGCTGCTCTGGGCGAACCCACGAGAAGCGCAAAGGCCCTTGGCTGAGAATAATAATATGTGTTGATTAGATTAAACATTGGCCGTTAGAATGTTGGCGATTTTGCTCGGGGGGGAAAAAAAAAACAGAAAAACAATTGCCGACTACTGAACGAAGGCAGCTGAGACCCTGAAAGGGACACACTGCAAAAAGTCAGTGTTCTAAAACAAGAAAAAATAATACAAAAATGAGCGGTATTTTATTGGAATTAAGTAAAACTATCTGCCAGTAGAACAAGAAAATTCGGCTTGTCAAGACTTTCCAAAACAAGTCAAATTAGCTAACCTCAAAGAACCCAAAAGTACCTTAAATAAGTACATGCTCACTAATAAAAAGTGCACTTTTCTTGGTAGAAAAAAAACAACTTTTTGCTCAATATGTTGAAAAATATTCTTCACTCCATGTATAAGGCTCCCGTCTTATACATGGAGTGGGTTTTGCTGCCAGGAAAAGCCTGCTTCACAAAATCCCAGAGTCTCCAGTGGATATAAGCGAAAGCTTCATGTCGTGGCGTGTACCACTCACCAAAATTCGCCATGTCACTCGTATTAGCGCCTACGCCCCAACCCTGGATGCAGACCTCGAGAGCAAGGACACATTATATGCCTCACTAAACTCCGCCATAGAGGGAACTCCTCCCACCGACACACTCATACTCTTCGGGGATTTTAACGTGAGGGTGGACTTTGACAGTGGGCTCTGGACCGGAACACTTGGTCTGCACGGGATTGGTAGGCTTATTGATAATGGACTTTGCCTCCTTACACTCTGCTCTGAACATCAGTTCATCATCAACAACACCCTGTTCCAGCTCAAGGATAAATTCAAAACCTCCTGGCAACATCCTCGCTCCAAACATTGGCACCTGCTCGACGATAGTATCACCCATCGTAGAGACAGGAAGAAGGTCCTAATCTCCAGGACGATGAGTGGAGCAGACTGCTGGACTGACCATCAAATGTTTAGAGCCAACATTTCAGATGGAAGTCCGCCCCCGACTGAAGAAAACACAACCAAACAGGAGACTCAACTGTGAAGCAATCAAATCCAAGCACTCTGTAGACCAGTTCAGAGCACAACTTGGAGAAAAGTTGTCTGCAATCCCTGATACCCACCTGGACCCTGAAAACACCTGCTGGAACTCTCTATGGACTGTCATCCATCAGGCAGCAGAGGAATTCCTTGGGTACACCAGGCGTAAACATCAGGACTGGTTTGACAACAGTGCACCGGATATCCAAAAACTTCTCCAGGCAAAACACAAAGCCCATGCTGCTTAACTGGCCGACCCACAATCCATCACACTAAAGACTCGACTATCTTCCATAAGAACCAAAATCCAGCGTACCCTCAGAGCCATGGAGACTGACTGGTGGATCAATAAAGCCAGCGAGATCCAACTCTATGCGTACACCAACAATTCCAATGGATTTAATGATGCCGTCCAATCCATATGATCCACAGAGAAAAAACATAACCTCAGTCAGATAAGCAGACAGTCACCCTCTATAACATGGGTGTCAAACTCTGGCCCGCGGGCCAAATTTGGCCCGCCATGTAATTTAATTTGGCCCTTGAGGCAATATCAAATTAACATTAGAGCTGGCCCGCCGCTTTAACACCGGATTCACCGCTAATACTTTTACTTGCCAACCCTCCCGATTTTCCCGGAAGACTCCCAAAGTACAGTGCCCCTACCAAATTTCATCCCGGACAGCAATATTGGGGGTGGGCCTTAAAGGCATTGTCTTTGGCGTTTTCTACAACCTGTCGCCACGTCCGCTTTTCCTCCATACAAACAGCGTGCCGGCGCAGTCACATAATATATGCGGCTTATACACACACACACACACACGTGAATGAAACGCATACTTGGTCAACAGCCATACAGGGAACACTGAGGGTGGCCGTATAAACCACTTTAACACTGTTAAAAATATGCGCCACACTGTGAACCCACACCAAACAAGAATGACACATTTCGGTAGAACATCTGCACCGTAACACAACATAAACACAACAGAACAAATACCCACAACCCTTGCAGCACTAACTCTTCCGGGACGCTACAATATACAGCCCCCGCTATCACCAAACCCCGTCCATCTCAACCCCGCCGTCAAAAAGAGGCATTCCATTTTTATTTAAATTTTATTTGATATGTCATTGATATTTTTTAATTATTATTATTATTTGAAACTCGACTTTGCATGTCGCTATAAAGTTATATACTGTTAGCTTAGGGCGGCATAGCTCGGTTGGTAGAGTGGCTGTGCCAGCAACTTGAGGGTTGCGGGTTCGATTCCCGCTTGTGCCATCCTAGTTACTGCCGTTGTGTCCTTGGGCAAGACACTTTACCCACCTGCTCCCAGTGCCACCTACACTGGTTTAAATGTAACTTATATATTGGGTGTCACTATGTAAAGCGCTTTGAGTCACTTGAGAAAAAGCGCTATATAAATATAATTCACTTCACTTTACTTAGCTTTGCTTGTTCAAGATTCAATGCAAAACTTGTTAGGGTCCCTATTAAAAGGTTAATTTGTTCAACCTCGGCCCGCGGCTTTGTTCGGTTTTAAATTTTGGCCCACTTTGTATTTGAGTTTGACACCCCTGCTCTATAAGGACACACCCCAGATCCTAAATAGATGGGCTGAACATTTCAACATTCTCCTTAACTCCGAAAATCACTCTAACTAGGACATTTTCACCAATTTCCCCAACCACTCCCCTGCCAACCACCTGGACTCCCCACCTATCTTTACTGAGGTCCGAAAAGCCATCAAGGACCTAAAAAACAACAAAAGCCCAGGCTCTGACGGTATCCCAGCTGAGGTGCTGAAGCTTGGTGGCTATCTCCTCACCCGCTGGCTTTGCCAATTGATTGACTCCATCTGGTCCTCTGAAGCCACCCCCCAGGAATGGAAGTATGTTGCTATTATAACCATCTTTAAGGGGAAAGGTGACAAAGCCGACTGTGGAAACAGCAGAGGAATTTCCCTGCTCTCGGTTGCTGGGAAAGTTCTCGACTGGGTCATGCTCTCTCGCTTAGTTACTCACATCTCTGAGAACATCCTGCCCAAATCACAGTGAGAATTCAGAAAAGATCGCAGTACTACTGACATGATACAAGTACTACAGGCAGGTACAAAAAAGTGCCTGGAACACCACAAGGATCTGTAGATTGCCTTCATCGACCTGTCCAAGGCATTTGACATCGTAAACCCGAATCTCCTCTGGGATTTACTGGGAAGGCTGGAGATTCCGCCGAAGTTTCTCAACATCCTGAGGCAACGACATGATGGAATGCGAGCCTGTGTTCGGATTGGAGGCCAGCAATCCCGCTCTTTTAATGTGAAGGTCGGGGTCAGGCAGGGATGTGTACTAGCCCATGTCATATTCAACCTCTTCCTCTCGGCAGTCATTCTCCTCTCACACAAAGCTCTGGGAACCACAGATGGCATCCACAAACAGTTCCGGCTGTACGGCGGTCTCTTCAACATCCGCCACCTCCAGGCCTTCACTAAAAATACAAAACGACAGATCCTAGAACTTCAGTATGCTGACGATAGTGCTCTCCTTGCCCACACGCCGAACTCTCTACAATGCGCACTTAACGTGGTCTTATCCACGTGCAGTGCCCTACGACTCAAGATCAACAATTCAAAAACACAGATCATTGTGCAACACTCTACCCACCAGTCAGCATTTCATGTCTTCAACATTGATGGCCAGCAGCTCACCATCGTTCCACATTTTACCTACCTTGGAAGTGTCCTGTCCCCCACCTGTAACATCCATAATGACATCCAGGTCCGTGTTGGGTTAGCGTCTGCTGCATTTGGTAGGCTCAAAACCAGTGTCTTACTGAACAGAAACCTGACAATTTCCACCAAAGCAGCTGTTTATAAAGCAGTTTGTATGTCCACACTGCTATAAGGCCCGGAAGCCTGGACCCCTTACCAAAGGCACGTCAGATTCTTGGAGAGATACCACATCTGCTGCCTGCAACAGATTCTGGGTCTGACCTGGGAGGACAGGGTCCCATATGTGGATATTTAGGACCGGACCCAAACACCCAGCATCCGAGTGTTCCTTGCGCAAAGACATCTGCGCTGGGTGGCATGCCTGCACAAAAGCTCCCCCGATAAATCCTCGATGGCCAACTCCAGTAAGGCTGTAGGTCTCCTGGGGGGTCAGCGGAAACGCAACAGGGACCACATAAAAATCCTCCCAAAGTGCTGTGCTACCCAGCCTTCCGCACTGAAAGTCTTGGCTGCTGATCGCCACACCTGGCGCAACTGCAGTCATGTCGGCATTGCTCATCTCCAGGAACTGGGAGGAGAAAACATCAAACTTAATGTCATATTTAATTTGAACTTTTTATTTTTTTTAAATGGTCCTCAGTAGTCACGTACAGATGTGTGTGAATTATGCAAAATTATTGAAATGTGATCCCCATGAACCAAATCAACTCTTTTTCCCCAGGCTCCCCAGTAAGAATGATCAGCACATTACTTCATCAATCCAGAGATTTAAAGACGTGTATGAGCTAACAGGGCAGTGGCCATTTTACCATTTTTTTTTATATGCCTCCACAACCTGAAGAAAGGGTGGTCCCCACAAGTCACGAACAAACACTTGGTCCCGGTTCCAAATGATAACCAGTGTGTGTGTGTGTGTGTGTGTGTGTGAGATTGCAAGAAAGTGTTCCTCTCTCCGTTTCATGGAAAAGCTGTTGGAGTGCTTTTTAAAGCACTTTATCCAATTAAAAAGCAATTCACACTGGCTGTACTTAAGTGAGAGAGGCATTAGAATACTTCAAGGCTGGCACAGCAGCTTGAGAAAAATCAAGAGAAAAATGTTTCCTTCTTTTTTTGTATTTGGTTAGGTAACTTCGGATATGTCACAGACTATGTGAACAAATGTTTCATTTTAAGGAAATCGAGGATTCTCAATTGTCAAATTGTACACACATCCGAGGCATGAAGAAGATTCAATGTTTACTTTCTATTGTATGTTGGATGGATGATGGATGGATGATGGAATGGTATGCGGGTGATGGATCGATGGATGATGGATGGATGATGGATTGATATGAGGGTGATGGATCGAATGGACGGATTATATTGGCTGGTTGAAGGATGCATGAATGGGGTGGCTGGATGTACGGGTGATGCATGAGTGGGCGGATGGTTGAATGCGATGGATGCTTCGATCGAATAGATGGATGGATGGTCAGATGGGTGGAACACATAGAACGATGGATGGTTGAATGGGTGGCTCGGACAGAGGGATGAATGGTTGAATTGGATAGATGGAGGGATTTTCTATGGGTGGATCAGAGAGATCCGGGAGGAGCTCAAAGTAAAGCCATTGCTCCTCCACATCAAGAAGATCTAAATGAGGTGGTTCGGGCATCTGGTCAGGATGCCACCCGAACGCCTCCCTAGGGAGGTGTTTAGGGCACGTCCAACCGGTAGGAGGCCACGGGGAAGACCCAGGACATGTTGGGAAGACTATGTCTCCCGGCTGGCCTGGGAACGCCTCGGGATACCCCGGGAAAAGCTGGACGAAGTGGCTGGGGAGAGAAAGTCTGGGCTTCCCTGCTTAAGCTGCTGCCCCCACGACCAGACCTCTGAGAAGTGGAAGAAGATGGATGGATGGATGGATCAGAGAGATGGATGGATGAGTGGATTGTATAGATCATCAATCAATCATTGTTTACTTATATAGCCGGGTGGATGTTGGATGTGAGGATCGTATCAATGGATGTATGGTTGGATGAGTGGATCGGCTAATGGATGATAGTTTGACGGTGGGTTGAATAGAAGGATGGATGGGTGCATTGGATATATGGTTGGATTGGTGGATTGGTTAGATGGATGGATGGTTTGATGACTGCATCAGATAGGTGAACGATGGTTGGATGACTGGGTCAGATAAATGGATTGATGGTTCGATGGGTGGATCGGATAGATGGATGTATGTTGGATGGGAGGTCTATATTAATTGATGTATGGTTGGATGAGTGGATCAGCTAGATGGATGATGGTTTGATGGTGGATTGAATAGAAGGATGGGTGGGTACATTAGATATATAGTTGGATGGTGGATCGGATAGATGGATGGATGGTTTGATGACTGCATCAGAAAGGTGATGGATGGTTGGATGACTGCATCAGAAAGGTGATGGATGGTTGGATGACTGGATCAGATAGATGGATGGATAGTTACATGGGTGGATCGTATAGATGGATTGATGGTTAGATGGGTGGATCGTATAGATGCATGGATGGTTAGATAAGTGGATGGTATGGATGGATGTTAGATGTGTGGATAGGATAGATGGATGGATGGTTGGTTTGAATAAATGGATGGATGAGTGGATCATAAAGATGAATGGATGGTTAAATTGCATAGATGGATAATGTTTGATGGGTAGATCAGATATGTGTATGGTTGGATCGGATATATGGTTGGATGGGTGGCTGGGATAGATGAATGGATGTCGGATAGTTGGGTGCATCGGATAGATGGAGGTATTTTGGATGGGTGGATCGTATACATGGATGGATGGTTAGATGGGTGGATTGTATGGATGGATGGTTGGATTGTATAGATGATGGATGGTTAGATGAGTGAATCGTATAGATGAATGGATGGTTAGATGTGTGGATCAACTAGATGGATGGGTGGATTGGACAAATTGATAGATTGTCGGATCGCAAAAACAGATGGATGGTTGAATGGGTGGATTGTACACATGAAGGATGTTGGATGAATGCATCATTTAAATGGCTGGATGTTTGGATGAGTGGGTTGGATAGATAGATGGATGGTTGAATCAGATGAATGGATGAATGTTGGATGGTAGATGGATAAGATAGGTGGATGGATGTTGGATGGGTGGGTGAATCAAATAGGTGGATGGATGTTGGATGGGTGGGTGGGGGGTTCAGATAGATAGAGGGATGTTGGATGGTGGATCAGATAGATGGAATGGATGTTGGATGAAGGATCACATAGTTGGATGGATAGTTAGATGGCTGTATTGGATAGATGGATGATTGTCTGAGTGGATCGTCTGGATGGGTGGATGGTTGTATGAGTGGATGATTAATGATGGATGAGTGAACCGGCTAGACGGATGGGTGGATGGAATAGTACAGTGATTCTCAAACTGTGTTACCTGTACCACTACTGGCACGAGGGGTCCATCTCGTGGTACACCAAATAATCACTTGAATAAAGTACAATGTTTTATTTTCTTATAACCAATCTCAGTGTTACTATTCAGACTGTGTGTAATGTGGCTAAACATGTTAAATATATTTGTTAAATAAAACATCTGCCATGCATTTTAATGAATACTTAGGCTTACTACGCTACTGTATTTTAATATTGGTCATTATGGTGGTACGTGGAGAGCCACAGTTTTTCTGAGGCGGTACTTGGTGAAACAAGTTTGAGAACCAATGGATTCAAGGATGTGTTCTCATGCATTTGTGTACGTACTATCGCAATCTAATGAAGCTAGCGCCGTTAGCATTAGCTAATATGCTAACAGGTTTACGAGTGTCTGTGTTAGTATTATTAACTTACAATGGCATTCTTTTTGTCTTGTTTCAGTTTCGCAAATTCCTCAGTAAGTTCACCAAAACGTCACCGTGGAGTTATTGAGTTTATTTAGCTTATTGGAGAGCTAGCTTCTGCAGCGAGTGGGTCTAAAACAACGATTTCTGTTTTGTTTTTACCAGCCGTTTAGGTATGTAAATAAACATTTATACAATATTTATGTGTAAATAAGTCATTATTCCGGTGCAGCTACTGTATGGAAAATATATAGTCTCCCAATAATTAAGTGGGTGTGGCTTTTCCACTTGTTTAATTGATATACGTCTTACTGAAAATAGTTTGTTATGCACTATTCCTCTCAAAGACTGTTTTTGGCTGCAATCATGCCATAGTTTTTTTTTTGTTTTTTTTTCTACACATGAAGTCAAAACATAAAGTCATGCTTTATGTTGGTGCCGTAAAAATCTGTTTTTTTCTCTTTAAAATGTTAAATTAATTGCATTGACATTTGTGCAGAAAGGCAGAGACGCAAAACAATTACTCACAAGTTGAGTACGCAATTGTTCCATTTAATTGCATTTAAGTTTTTCAAAAACAGTTTGTATATGATGTGTGTGTGTGTGTGTGTGTGTGTGTGTGTGTGTGTGTGTGTGTGTGTGTGTGTGTGTGTGTGTGTGTGTGTGTGTGTGTGTAGTGTGTGTGTGTGTGTATGTTCTGGCAATGCTGACTTAATAGGGACATTGCTCTGTATACACACTCACCTTTAGTGGACTTCTGACAGTATGGGGACATAAAAACAGGTTCCCACAGATCCATTCTGAAGATGCCTACATGATTTTTAAGCTTTGTAGCTAGTAGAACAGAAAAATAGAAGGGTAAATAGTAGATTAAGAGATAATCAGCAAAACTGGTTAAGTAGAACAGTTTTCTATGTTCTTTATGTTCAATGTTGTTACAAATAAAATAGTAAAAATATACAAGTTTAAATGAGTTTGTATTTTATTTTTCGTGGTTTAAGGTAAGAAGAGATAATCCTTTGTTGATCCCACAACAGGGAAATTTGGGTTAGAATAGAATTGAATAGAATAGAATGGACTTTATTGTTATTGTATTTGCATATAACGAGATTAAGGACTCCAACTTAAGGTGCGGTAGTGGGAACAAATTCGGGGTAAAAATAAATAACACAAGAGGTAATAAAGGAAAAACTAACAATTTAAATAAACAGACGACTATCCAATAAAAATAATAAGCAATCCTGTACATTATACAAAACACTATAGAAATACAAAATACTGAACAATATACAGAGCAAGACAAGAGTACCAGAGTAATAAATAATCAGTGTCGGACATATTGCACTCAAAGGGTAGAATTGCAAGGTAGGGTATTAGGGTAGGATATTTTATAAGGGTGAATTATTATTATTATAAGTTAGAGTTTGGTTACTTTGTTTATGTGTTTCAAATATTGGTAAAAGAGACAATTAATTTTCTGGAAAAGTGAAACATTTTTTATCCTGGCATTAATAATACTGTGATTCTGTATGGTATCCATCCTCAGTTAAAACTAATATATTTTTCCAAAAACAAAATCTGGTTTAGTGTTCCTTAGGATGAAATTTTCATACAGCATGGTTATTAAATAATATGGCCTTAAAGTATGATTCACATTCCGAATTTTCCATCCTTCATATATGGTAGTTGTATTTGCCTACAACTTCATTACTGCGAAATAGCAGTTTACAGTAATGTCACAGAAGATGCAGGATTTGTTTTAACGTTCAAATGGTGAAATTTGCAATAAGAGGACAGCTGTAGATTAGATTAGATAGTACTTTATTTATTCCGTCAGGAAAATTACAATTTTCAGCACAATCCCATTCAAGATCAGACAAACATTACAGGGAGACAGAACAGGATCGCTGACGGGTCTGCCAACTTCCAGCGCCCCTTACAAAAAAGATGACATACAGGTAAACAAGGGGGGGGAGAGAGAAAAAAATAGAAGATTAAAGTAAAATAAAAAAATAAAAAATCAGTCTTAGCCTAGGCCCTGGAGTGGGGGTGCAGACCCAGGCCAAGGGAAAAAAACAACTCATAGCCATAGTACACATCCCTCTTACATGTGTGTAAGAGGGAAACATCAAACATCAAAGAACACAGAGGACATTAAAGACATTAAAGCAGCAGATACAACCAGACACTTCTACATACAGCTATGAATAAAAAGTAAAAGAAACATATCCACTGTGGTGGCCTCTGTGGTGTTCCACGCCATCGTCCGCTGGGGAGGAGGGAGCATGGCCAGAGACAGAAGCGGACCCAACAAAGCAACCAAGACAGCCGACTCCACTCTCGGCCAGTGTCCAGTCCGCGTGGATGAGCGAGAATACGTCCAAGGTGACTGATGTGTCCGACACCTGCACACCCAGTCAAGACACCGCGGAGCCTCTCCGTCCCAGCGCTCAGTGCTAGCTCCGCAGTCCTGTCCCCTCATCCGCATCTCCTCCAGTACATCCAAACAGACTCTGGTGTGGCAGAGACCCAGCAGCTGGTCTCCATGGCCAAAAGGCTCCCGGGAGGCAGATCCAGAAGTCCACAAAAAAAGCACCACAGAGGTCACGAAAGTGTCACCCCTTGTCACACAGTCCCAAAGTGGTCCCGGACCAAAATGCTAAAAAATATAATAACACATGAAAACAAGAGGGAAACACAAAAGGATGACACAAGAGCACAGAACTCCTGCCTACAGCAGCCACTACTGCAGCGCCATCTTGGAAAAAAAAGTAGTGCTGTATTCTGAGGATCATGTTATATTTAATTTGAACTTTTTTACTTTTTTAAATGTTCTTCAGTAGTCACATACAAATGTGTGTGAATTATGCAAACTTATTGAAATGTGATCCCCATGAACCATATTAACTCTTTTCCCCCAGGGTCCCCAGTAAGACTGAACAGCACATTACTTCATCAATCCAGAGATTTAAAGATGTGTATGAACTAACTGGGCAGTGGCCATTTTACCTTTTTTTTTTTCTTTTATGCCTCCACAACCTGTAGAAAGGGTGGTCCCCACAAGTCCCGAACAAACGCTTGGTCCCCATTCCAAATGATAACCAGTGTGTGTGTGTGTGTTTGTGTGTGTGGGTGTGTGTGTGTGTGTGTGTGTGTGTGTGTGTGTGTGTGTGTGTGTGTGTGTGTGTGTGTGCGTGCGTGTGCCTGTGTGTGATGTGTGTCAGGAAGAAATACCCCATTAGCAGTTACTTGTTGGCAATGTGAGACCAAACATTATATAAAGAATCACATTATTCTTAAAGGTTCGTTTGAAGATGACACTTTGACACTGTTTGGATGACTTTTGTGGACCATGCAGCTGGAACAGGGGTGATAAATAATGCATCGCAGCAGGGAACAGTAAGGCTCCTTGTGCAAAGTCACCCGGGCCGGGACGACAAACCGAATCAGTCCTGACTTTGACAGATTTGTTTGCACAATCTTTTGACAGGAGAAGTCTTACGCAACATCTGGAAACAGCTGTACGCCTTCGCACGCGGCGAAACGGACGTGTGCAGGATGTAGGTTATGTTCGACATATTTACAATGCAGTGATGCATATGAGAAGTAGTTTTTTTTTAGTCATTTGTGTGCAGGGATTCTAAATTAGATAGAATTCTGCATAAAAGTCCATCCATCCATCCATCCATCCATCCATCCATTTTCTGCCGCTTATTCGCTTTCGGAGCCGCGGGGGGCGCTGGCGCCTATCTCAGCTACAATCGGGCGGAAGGCAGGGTACACCCTGGACAAGTCGCCACCTCATCACAGGGCCAACACAGACAGACAGAAGTCATGACTAATAAAGTGTTGAAAACTCCCGTATTTTACAGATTATAAGGCACATTTAATATTTTTTTTCTTTGTCAAAACTCGAGTGTGTCTAATGTAAGGAATACGTTTGGTTGAGCTTACCCACCTCAAATTTGTTCTAATTGGTACATGGTGTAATGATAAGTGTGACCAGTAGATGGCAGTCAAACATAAGAGATACATGTAGAGAGAATATGATGGTAATATGACTCATGTAAACAACACCAACATAGTATATGTTCCATTGAAAATATAAAACATCAAAAATGGCTCAAAATGTTTTAGTACGACTTTGGTAAGCTATGAAGTCGCACGGCCTGATGGATTGTACCGTGCTTCAACATACGCGTATTATTTTGGTGTGTGTGTAAGGTAAGACATTATCTTGCGTTTTGTTTCACAATATTATGCAAAAACTAATTTTCTTACCTTCTGGTACCTGCTGATCTGTGTTTTGGATCTGCATAAGTCCTGAAAAATTGCGCACTTCTGCCTAAGTAGTCCGTGTCGACTCCGTAGTCTATAAGCTTCTTCTTTTTCTCTGTTTTCTTGTTATGGGGCATTTATCCTTCACTGTTGCCATTTCTCATATAAAGTAGTGTAAAGTTCTTTCTTATATCGGTCCGTAAGTTCGCCATGAAAGCACTAAAACATACCGGTGTAGTGAGTTTACATTATTCACCCGAGGAACTTTAGTTATTAGAGAGTACCGGTCGGACGATTTTTTTTTTATGTGACACATTTCCGGCTTGAAGATGATCTGTAAAACATCATCTATGCAACATTTTGACCAAATAACCACCATTACATGTCACGTAGACCACAAGGAAGTGTTGCATATTTAAATCATAATAATATGACGCATTTAATGCACCGTATATGAACTTTATACAGGAAAAAAATAAAAAATTGACCATTACTCCGCAGTGCCCCTTAGATTTGGGTGCGCCCTATGGTCCGGAAAATATGGTATTTACAATGCAGTGATGCATACGAGGAAGGAGCTTTTTGTTCTATTCAATGTCATTTGTGTGCAGGGATTCTTAATTATATATAACTTTGCATACTAGTCATGTTTTACCGGCAAGCTTTGTACAAATAAAGTGTTGAAAACTACCGTATTTTCCGTACTACAAGGCACACTTAAAATCTTTTTTTTTTTCTTCAAAACTCGACAGTGCGTTGTGTAACCCAGTGCGACTAATGTCATCAATAAATTTGGTTGAGTTCAGATTAGATTAGATTAGATTAGATACTACTTTATTTATTCCGTCAGGAGAGTTCCTTCAGGAAAATAAAAATTTTCAGCACAATCCCATTCAAGATCAGACAAACATTACAGGGAGACAGAATAGGATGGCTGACGGGTCTGCCGGCTTCCAGCGCCCCTTACAAAAAGGTGAGATACAGGTAAACAAGGGGGGGGGGGGGGGGGGTCATGGCCAGAGACAGGAGCAGACCCAACAAAGCAACCAAAAGAGCCTATTCCACTCTCGGCCGAGTTCACCCACCTTGAAGCTATTCTATTTGATACATGGTGGAATGATAAATGTGACCAGTAGATGGCAGTCATACATAAGAAATATGTATAGACTGCAATATGACTCAAGTAAGCAACAAAAACATTTTATATGTTCCATTGAAAATAAAGAACATTATACACAGCGCTCAAAAATCTTTCTCTAAAATGTTTTAGAACGACTTTTGGTAAGCTATGAAGTTGCACCGCTTGATGTATTGTACTGTGCTTCAACATAGGAGTATTATTACGGTGTGTGTATAAGGTGCGACATTATCTGTTTTTTTGTTTCGCAATATGATGGAAAAGCAAATTATCTTACCTTCTGGTACCTGCTGATTTGTATTTAGGATCTGCATAAGTTCTGAAAAATTGCGGGCACCCTCTTTTGTAGTCCGTGCCGACGCCGTAATGCAAAGGTGTCAAACTCTGGCCCGCGGGCCAGATTTGGCCCGCTGTGTAATTTCATTTGGCCCTTGAGGCAATATCAAATTAACATTAGAGCTGGCCCGCCGGTGCCATACAGCGGTGCCGCTGTAACACCACATTCACCGATTTCCCGGGAGATTCTCGAATTTCAGTGCCCCTCCCGAAAATCTCCCGGTGCAACCATTCTCCCAAATTCCACCCGGACAACAATATTCGGGGTGTGCCTTAAAGGCACTGCCTTTAGCGTCCCCTACAACCTGTCGTCAAGTCGTTTTTTCCTCCTCACAAACAGCGTGCCGGCCCAGTCACGTAATATATGTGGCTTCTACACACATGTAAGTAAATGCAAGGTATACTTGATCAACAGCATACAGGTCACACTGAGGGTGGCCATATAAACAACTTTAACATTGTTACAAATATGCGCCACACTGTGAACCCACACCAGACAAGAATGACCAACACATTTCGGGAGAACATCTGCACCGTAACACAACATAAACACAACAGAACAAATACCCAGAACCCCTTGCAGCACTAACTCTTCCGGACCACCACAATATTCACCCCCCCTGCCCGCTACCAACAAACCCCCCTAACCCCGCCCACCTAAGCCCCAACATGAGCAGTAAAAAGGCCTGAATGGTTGATTGATTCATTGTTATTTTATTTTCAAATGTATTAGCCTCTGGAAAAAGTTAATGTTGATATTTACCTCAGAAGGCTGCAAATACAAAACATGCATTAAATTTTTATTTAAATGTGATTTGATATGCCATTGATCATTTTTAATTATTATTGTTATTATTATTTGAAACTCAATTTTGCATGTCACTATAAAGTTATATAAGCCTTGCTTGTTCAATATTCAATGAAAAACTTGTTTGGGACCCTATTAAAAGGTTAATTTGTTCAACCTTGGCCCGCGGCTTTGTTCAGTTTTAAATTTTGGCCCACTCCGTATTTGAGTTTGACACCCCTGCCGTAATGGATAGGCTTCTTCTTTTTCTCTATCTTCTTGTTATGGGACATTCATCCATTCCTAATATAAAGTAGTGTAAAATTCTTATTTATATCCAGCCGTAAATTGGCCATGAAAGCGCTAAAACATACCGGTGTAGTGAGTTTACATTATTCACCCAAGACACTTTAGTTATTAAAGAGTTCCGGTTGGAAGATGATATGTAAAGCATAATCTATGCAACCATTACATGTAATAATGTGACTCCTTCAATCCGGAGCGCCTTATATATAAGAAAAAATATCAAAAATAGACCATTCTTCTGCAGTGCGCCTTATGATTCGGGAAATACGATATTTACAATGCAGTGATGCATATGAGAAAGTAGCTTTTTGTTTTATTCAATGTAACTTGTGTGCAGGGATTTTTAATTAGATAGAATTCTGCATAAAAGTCATGTTTTACCAGCAAGCTTTGGACTAATAAAGCGTTGAAAACTATTAAAAATTAATTTGCTTCTGCACACAGCAGAGGATGATCATCCCGACAATGCAAATATTGTATAAGTCTAACAGCAAAAAAAAAAGCACGGGAATACGTTAACCCAACTGAATAATACATGGTTGGGTGAAAAAAGAAAAGGGCTTGAAAATAAATGTATTAGCTGGAAGTACATCAGAAAAGAAGAAAAAAAGAGTCTTAAACAAATGCAACAGGCAGGGGTTAATCAATACAGTACATTAATTGAACGCTATTACTGCAGCGGTTAGTGTGTTAACTTTATCTGCGTGCGTTCCAAAATGTCAAGGCTTTGTCACACGGCTCGTTATCGACAAGGAGACGTCGATGGGAGCTCGGCTGGGATCGACTGTGCTCTTGAAGAAATGCTGGGTTGGATCACAGTCTTTAAAAAAAACACTATAATTAAAAACAAAAAAACCTGATGGGCATAAATATCGGTAAAAAGAAGAGATGTCCGATAATGGCTTTTTTGCCGATATTGTCCAACTCTTAATTACCGATTCCAATATCAACCGATACCGATATTTACAGTTGTGGAATGAACGCATTATTTTGCCTGATTTTGTTGTTATGTCCCCCTGGATGCATTACACCAGTGGTCCCCAACCACCGGGCTGTGGCCCGATTGGTACCGGGCCGCAGAAGAATTTTTTATAAAAAAAAAATAAAAAAATATTATTTTTTTTTTATTAAATCAACATAAAAAACACAATATACACTTACAATTAGTGCAAACACCACAAACACCTCCCATTTTCATGACAAAAACGTCCCTTTTTTATGACAAAGAAAAACAAAAAAAAAGGACCACCCCACCCCCCCTCCCCCGGGCCGCGGGACAAATTATTAAGCGTTGACCGGTCCGCAGATACAAAAAGGTTGGGGACCACTGCATTAAAAAATGTAACACAGTTTTCCAAAATAAATCAACTCAAGTTATGGAAAAAAAAAAGGCCAACATGGCACTGCCATATTTATTATTGAAGTCACAAAGTGCATTATTTTTTTCAAACCATGCCTCGAAACAGCAGCTTGGAATTCGGGACAAGCTCTCCCTGAGAAAGCATTAGGAGGTTGAGTTGGCCGGGGTTGGGGGGGGGGAAAGAGTCCCGGAAGAGTTAGTGCTGCAAGGACTTCTGGGTATTTGTTCTGTTGGTTTTGTATCGTGTTACGGTGCGGATGTTCTCCCGAAAATGTGTTTGTGAAGTGAAGTGAATTATATTTATATAGCGCTTTTTCTCTAGTGACTCAAGCGCTTTACACAGTGAAACCCAATATCTAAGTTACATTCAAACCAGTGTGGGTGGCACTGGACGCAGGTGGGTAAAGTGTCTTGCCCACGGACACAACGGCAGTGACTAAGATGGCGGAAGCGGGAATCGAACCTGCAACCCCCAAGTTGCTGGTACGGCCACTCTACCAACCGAGCTAAACCGTCATTCTTGTTTGGTGTGGGTTCACAGTGTGGCGCATATTTGTAACAGTGTTAAAGTTGTTTAAACGGCCACCCTCAGTGTGACCTGTATGGCTGTTGACCAAGTATGCTTGCATTCACTTGAGTGTGTGAAAAGCCGTAGATATTATGGGATTGGCACGCAAAGGCAGTGCCTACAGGGCACGCCCCAGGTATTGTTGTCTGGGTGGAAATCGGGAGAAATTCGGGAGAATGGTTGCCCCGGGTGATTTTCGGGAGGGGCCCTGAAATTCGGAAGTGTCCCGTGAAAATCGGGAGGGTTGGAAAGTATGACTGGGAGACGCAAATGCTCTACGTCCGTGTACCACTCCATACAGCGGTGTTTTAAAAAGTCATACATTTTACTTTTTGAAACCGATACCGATAATTTCCGATACTAGAATTGAAAGCGTTTATCGGCAGTCTGATATTATCGGACATCTCTAGTAAAAAATATCATAAATTGTGGACCAAAATTTTTTTTTCCTACACTAACTCATGGATTTCTCTCCACTTAAGACCATAATGTGTTGTGTTCGATTGTGCGCATTGAAAAGGTGTGTTATTGTTTGTGCAGTCTTTTGGGGGGGCATAGCTCGGTTGGTAGAGTGGCCGTGCCAGCAACTTGAGGGTTGCAGGTTCGATTCCCGCTTCTGCCATCCTAGTCACTGCCGTTGTGTCCTTGAGCAAGTTACTTTACCCACCTGCTCCCAGTGCCACCCACACTGGTTTAAAAATGTAACTAAGATATTGGGTTTCACTATGTAAAAGCGCTTTGAGTCACTAGAGAAAAGCGCTATATAAATATAATTCACCTCACTTTTGTGCCATCTTCCGCCCTGCTGGGGTTGCGGGTTGAAAATGAACTTCCTGTTTTAATCCCTTAAACCTGAAGCATGACCATCCATAGCGTTTCTGCTCCTAAGGATTTTTCCGTCGTCACTTCACGCATTGTTTTTAAGTTTTTTAATATAACTAAAACAATGTGAGGTTTCTGTTGGAGGGTTTTCATGCTTTGATCAAATTTGACCTGTAGACATAGTTTTTAGATTCATAACTTCGAAATAGGTGCCGATGTCAGAAATAAACTGCTTCCTCATACCCTTTCAGCATTCCCTCATGCATCTTGAAAAAAACCTCAGAGGAAGAGGACGCAAAATACAACACTGGCGAAATACCTTCCTTCCTCCAGGGTGCTCCTCATTTCCGTGTTTATAATGTGTCTATTTTGGGTGGAATTTCACCCGTAAACATACTTTTTAGGTCCGGGACTATAAAATAAGTGCGAATGGTGTCAAATTAAAAGTATTTCATTGTGATTGAATACCCACTGCTTAAAAAATCGCTACTTTTACACTTGCAAATATATACTCATTAAAAAGGCGTCCCCTGTGTTCCAAAGCCATAAACGTGTCTCCCTATTTCCCAATGAAATTATATTCCTAACAAACATCTCTTATTTTATCCCAGATTAAAAGATGAAGCTAAAAGCTTTGTAATTACCTCATGGATTGCAAAAGATTAGTGTGATGCCAACGTTGGAGTTTTCAAACTGCAAGAGACTAATACTTTTTTTTTTCCTTTTTTTTCCTATTTCATTTTCAGGCTGAGAAAGCCCATCTGAGCCTGGTTAATTTTTCTCTTGTTTGAATTAGAGAGAAAACACAAAGCTATTTGCCGAATGATTTATTTCCAAGTTTTTAATCCGAGGCCAGGCGCAGTTTTCTTGCTCCTCGGTTTTGTTTGAGGGATGACGATTACTGGAAACGAACACAAGGCTACCCCCAAGTCAAATTGCATCAAAGGGTGGATTAAGTAGAAACATCTTAATTATACGTTAATTTCAACGACATTTCGGCTTGTGGTTATTGGTTTTTGCTGAGTACTCCGTAGTAATGACCCTTTTCAGAGCAATAAGTCGGCTTCTTTGTTTGAATAATTGTATTGATCTGTTGTGTTTCTGTCCGTGGAGTAGAATTATTGAGTGTTTTAGTTCTGCCTCCATTACAGCAGACACTCTAACGTCGCATATTAGTGAAGGGCTCGCCTTGAGAGATCACTGATGGACTTTTCATACCAGTGTGTGGAGGGAGCGTGGTCCACACGTCAGACGGAGGAGCGCGGAGAGAGAGCAGACAAGGTACAGGACGGTGGAGAGCGAGTGCCTCGCCATCCGGTGGGCGGTCAGGGCCCTCCGGTACTACCTGCTGGGGTGCTCCTTCAGTCTCTGCTCGAACCACAAAGCCCTCCAGTGGCTTCACCGCATGAAGGATGCCGACGCGCGGATCACCCAGTGGTATCTCGCTTTACAGCCCTACAACTTCCGAGTGGTCCACAGACCGGGTGCGCAGATGGCCGTGGCCGACTTCCTTTCACGCTCCTCTATGGAGGAGGGGCAGTGGCGGGGGGATACCCGGCCTGAGTCTGGCAGTGGAGGCATTTGGAGGGGGAGTGGTCCGCGCGTCTCCTACGGGAAAAGCGTGTGCAGGAGCCGGCTATGAAGCAACTGACGGGTGAGAAGGTTTTCTAGCTGGAACGGGTTATCTAATCACCTGTCTCCTTTATTAGCAGCGTCCGAGGCCATGAAGGGAGGTAGACGGAGGAGCGCGGGGAGAGAGCAGACAGCTGAGAGAGCCGGAAGCTCTCGGACCAGGAGGCGAGGTACAGCACGTTGGAGAGGGAGTGCCTCGCAATCCGGTGGGCAGTCAGGGCCCTCCGGTACTACCTGTTGGGGCACTCCTTCAGCCTCTGCTCGGACCACAAAGCCCTCCATGGCTCCACCGCATGAAGGATGCCGACGCGTGGATCACCTGGTGGTATCTCGCTTTACAACCATACAACTTCCAAGTGGTCCACAGACCGGGTGCGCATATGGCCGTGGCCGACTTCCTCGTGCACTACTCTATGGAGGGAGGGGGGGAGTGGGTGTGGCCAGACCATACTTGTCAACCCTCCCGATTTTCCCGGGAGACTCCCAAAGTTCAGTGCCCAACCCAAAAATCTCCCATGTCAACTATTCTCCCGAATTTCTCCCGATTTCCACCCGGACAACAATATTAGGAGCGAGCTTTAAAAGCACTGCCTTTAGTGTCCCCTACAACCTGTCGTCACGTCCGCTTTTCCTCCATACAAACAGCGTACCAGCACAGTCACATAATATTTACGGCTTTTACACACACACAAGTGAATGAAAAGTATACATGATCAACAGCCATACAGGTCACACTGAGGGTGGCCGTATAAACAACTTTAACACTGTTACAAATATGCACCACACGGTGAACTCACACCAAACAAAAATGACAAACACATTTCGGGAGAACATATGCACCGTAACACAACATAAACACAACAGAACAAATACCCAGAACCCCTTGCAGCACTAACTCTTCTGGGACGCTACAATGTACAACCCCCGCTACCACCAAACGCCGACCCCCAACCGTGCCCACTTCAACCAATTCCCATCTCCCGAATTTGGAGATCTCAAGGTTGGCAAGCCGGACGGCTGCCCGGGCTGAGTGTGGCGGTGGAGGCATGTGGAGGGGGCGTGATCCAAGGTTCTCCTGCGGGAAGGGCGTGTGAAGCAGCTGACAGGTGAGTGGATTTCCCAGCTGAAGCGGGTTATCTAATCACCTGTCTCCTTTATTAGCAGCGTCCGAGGCCATGAGGAGAGGCAGACGGAGGAGCGGCGGAGAGAGAGCAGACAAGGGAGAGAGCCGGAAGCTCTCGGACTGGGAGTCGAGGTACAGCACGGTGGAGAGGGAGTGCCTCGCCATCCGGTGGGTGGTCGGCGCCCTCCGGTACTTCCTGTTGGGGCGCTCCTTCAGCCTCTGCTCGGACCACAAAGCCCTGCAGTGGCTCCATCGCATGAATGATGCCAACGCGTAGATCAACCGGAAGTATCTCGCTTTACAACCCTACAACTTCCGAGCGGTCCACAGACCGGTTGCGCAGATGGCCGTGGCCGACTTCCTCTCTCGCTCCTCTATGGAGGGGGATGCCCGGCCTTAGTCTGGCAGTGGAGGCATTTGGAGAGAGCGTGGTCCGCGTGTCTCCTGTGGGAAGGGCATGTGCAGCTGTGAAGCAGCTGACAGGTGAGTATGTTTCCTAGCTGAAGCGGGTTAACTAATCACTTGTCTCCTTTATTAGCAGCGTCCGAGGTCATGACAGGTGGCAGATGGAGGAGCGCGGAGAGAGCCGGAAGCTCTCGGACCGGGAGGCGAGGTACAGCACGGTGGAGAGGGCGTGTCTCGCCATCCGGTGGGCAGTCGGGGCCCTCCGGTACTACATGTTGGGCGCTCCTTCGGCCTCTGGACAGACCACAAAGCCCTCCAGTTGTTCCACCGCGGTGGTGTCTCGCTTTATAACCCTACAACTTCCACATGGTCCACAGACCGGGAAGCTTGGAGCTGAAGACTCATCAGTCCAGCCGCCAGAGAACGAACCCCCACACACAGAGACGTGCCACACAGTGTTTAGGCGCCTCTCTAATGTCCTGATTCAACAATGTATTGTTGGAATTGTGTTTGCTTCTGAGACACCAAGCTGTGGTTACCGTCGTCGTCGGAACCCATCAAGACAATTATCCTCCGTTTTGTCACCCATGCCTTTACCCACGTTCCACTTAGCGTCTGGAAATACAATCGGAAAATATACGTCTCTTGACATGCACCTCATAGTACACAAATTGCCTTTATTTATTGACGAGGGACCAGCTTTACTGCTATTGATTTCCAGTCTAGGTCAAGCGGTCCTTCAAGACCTATAACTATTGATCAGAAATGTCAACAATCAAAGGCTTAATTACGCAGCTAAAACGAGGGAAAAGTCATTGATCCATCCGTGTTGCTGGATTTTTTTAGTGAGCATTTTTAGTATTTGTGTGTCAGCATATATTAAAGTTATGGCTGTCAAATTATTAAAATATTTAATCTATTTTTTGCATATCATCACAGATTTAATAGGTGTATTTTTACTGTACTTTCCTGGCTATAGAGTCCATTGGTATTTAAGCTGCACCCACCGAATTTGGGAAGAAATCAATATTTTTTTTTACATATATAAGTCACATGTACGAGACCCAAAACCAGTGAAGTTGTCACGTTATGTAAATGTTAAATAATAACAGAAAACAATGATTTGCATATCCTTTTCAAGCTATATTCAATTGAATCGACTGCAAAAACAAGATACTTAACGTTTGTACTGGAAAACGTTGTTATTGTTTGCAAAAATTAGCTCATTTGGGATTTGATGCCTGTGACATGTTTCAAAAAAGCTGGCACAAGTGACAAAAAAGACTGAGAAAGTTGAGGAATGCTTTTTTTTAAAAACATCCCACAAGTGAACAGGATAATTGGGCACAGGTGGGTGCCATGATTGGGTATAAAAGCAGCTTCCATAAAATGCTCAGTCATTTCCAAACAAGGACGGGGCGAGGGTCACCACTTTGTGAAAAAATGCATGAGCAAATTGTCTGACGGTTTAAGAACAACATTTTTCAACGAGCTATTGCAAGGAATTTAGGGATTTCACAATCTACTGTCCGTAATATCATCAAAAGGTTCAGAGAATCTGGAGAAATCACCGCACATAAGCGATGATATTACAGATCTTCGATCCCTCAGGCGGTACTGCATCAAAAAGCAACACCAGTGTGAAAAGGATATCACCACATGGGCTCAGGAACACTTCAGAAAACTACTGCCAGTAACTACAGTTGGTCACTACATCTGTAAGTGCAAGTTAAAACTGTACTATGCAAAGCCAAAGCCATTTATCAACAACACCCAAAAATGTCGCCTGCTTTGCTGGGCTTGAGCTCATCCAAGATGGACAGATGCATAGTGAAAACATGTTCTGTGGTCTGACGAGTCCACATTTCAAATTGTTTTTGGAATCAGTGGACTTTGTGTCTTCCGGACCAAAGAGGAAAAGCACCACTCGGATTGTTAAAGACGCAAATATTCAAAATGGTAAGGGGGTGTTTTAGTGCCCAAGACATGGGTAACTTACACATCAGTTAATACGGAAAGGTACATACTGATTTAGGAGCAACTATTGTTGCCATCCAAGCAACGTTATCATGGACGCCCCTGCTTATTTCAGCAAGACAATGCAAAGCCACGTGTTACAACAGCGGGGCTTCATAGTAAAATAATGCGGGTACTAGACTGGCCTGCCTTTAGTCCTGACATGTCTCCCATTGAACATGTTTGGCGCAATATGGAAACCCAGTGTTGGGATGTCGCATGGCTGCAGTTGTGTGTCCCCGAGTATGCAAGAATCCAGGAGAGTTGCGTGGAGGTAAGATGAATTTAATACACAAAAGAAAATAACAAAAGCAAACATAAAGCAGTCGTGCAGATAAACGTTCTCAACATAATATTATCATCGAGCACTGAGGAGTGCTCGAGTGAAACATAAATAGACACTAGTGTGATTGACAGCAGGTGTGAACCGCTGCCAATCAACGAAAAGAGAAAAATAGTGCTCCGTGAATAAAAACAGGAAATACAACAAAATAAGAGCACTGAACCGGAAGTAAATACAAAAACACAAAAAACTAACAGAAATGAAGTGACACATCGTTACAGGACCTCCCCCTCAAGGAACAGATACCAGATGTTCCCTGGGAAAGAAAAAAAAATGGAAAAAAAGTCCAAAATGTAAGGGAGGGTGGAGGGAGGATTTGGTGGAGGGTTGCCAAACCTCGTGTCCCCGCAGCCAGCGAGGGAAAGTCAGGTGGCGGCGCCGCGTAGAGCGCCGCTGGAACTGGCGAGGCGGGCGGCCAGGGAACGGCCAAATCACTGGCCGAAAAAGAGGAGAGTGCGCAGGGCACGGCCACATCCACGGCCGACGTAGAAGCGGGCGCGCTGAAGCAGGCCGGGAAGCAGAAGACGTAACCGGCGGCGTGGAAACCGCAGGCGTCATCGGCGGCGTGAAAGCGGCGGATGTCATCGGCGGCGTGAAAGCGGCGGATGTCATCGGCGGCGTGAAAGCGGCGGATGTCATCGGCGGCGTGAAAGCGGCGGATGTCATCGGCGGCGTGAAAGCGGCAGATGTCATCGGCGGCGTGAAAGCGGCAGATGATGACGCCGGGCGAGGAGCAGCAAATGCCGGCCGAGGAGTAGCGGATGCCGGCGGTGACGAAGCCCGGCGTGGTGCTGCTCTTGGCGGTGGAGCCGTGCGTAGTGCTGCTGATGTCAGCGTTGCAGCTGTGCGTGGAGCCGGCGTTGGAACTCGGCGTGGAGCCGGCGTAGGGGCTAGGCGTGGAGCCGGCGTAGGGGCTAGGCGTGGAGCCGGCGTAGGGGCTAGGCGTGGAGCCGGCGTAGGGGCTAGGCGTGGAGCCGGCGTAGGGGCTAGGCGTGGAGCCGGCGTAGGGGCTAGGCGTGGAGCCGGCGTTGGGGCTGTGCGAAAGCCCGCCAGGCACGTAGATGTCTCCGTGGAAGGAGACGCTTGCGAAGATGACAGCGGTGTGTGCCTGGCTGCACCGCAGTGTATTGTGGGCCCCCCTCCACTAGGCGGCTGCCAGAAACCGTCCACACTTGCGGGAAGACATGCCTGCTCGTCGGCGTCCCCCGGTGCGAAAACCAGGGACGGGCGGGAGGAGGCCAGGAAGAGGGACGAAGACACGTCCCGCGCCGAGTCCCAGCAGGAGGACAAAAGTGACCTCACTGTGGGCTCCACTGGAGCTCTCGGCGATCCAAAAAAGAGAGCGGGAGCTGGCAGAAAGAGCAGCCGGGGAGCAGCCGCTGGAAGCTGCGTAGGAGCAGGGAGAAGCAGCTCAGCAGACGACGGGAAGGATGGCGGCGGCGGACGTGCCGGTCGGAGAGCCGCAGTAGGCGACGGAGCCGCAGGAGCCGCGAGACGTGAAGGAGGAGGTGGGCGCGCCGGTCGGTGAGACGTAGCCGGCAGCGTTGCCGAGAGGAAGGATGGCGGCGGAGGACGCGCCGGTCGGTGAGCCGTAGCCGGTAGCGTTGCCGCGGGAGCCGCGAGGCATGCAGGAAGTGGCGGACGTGCTGGTCGGAGAGCCGTAGTCAGCCGTCGAGCCGAGAGGAAAGATGGCGGCGGGGGACGCGCCGGTCGGAGAGCCGAAGCCGGTGGCGTTGCCGCGGGGAGAGGGTCCGCATCTGTTGGCTGGGACCGCACAAACCTGGCCTTCAAGTCCTCCAGGAATTGTGCGGTCCAGAACGTCGGCTGAGGATTGCCGACAGGGATTCTCGCGAGGACACTTTCTTCTGGCTCGATGATACTGTTGGGATGTCGCATGGCTGCAGTTGTGTGTCCCCGAGTATGCAAGAATCCAGGAGAGTTGCGTGGAGGTAAGATGAATTTAATACACAAAAGAAAATAACAAAAGCAAACATAAAGCAGTCGTGCAGATAAACGTTCTCAACATAATATTATCATCGAGCACTGAGGAGTGCTCGAGTGAAACATAAATAGACACTAGTGTGATTGACAGCAGGTGTGAACCGCTGCCAATCAACGAAAAGAGAAAAATAGTGCTCCGTGAATAAAAACAGGAAATACAACAAAATAAGAGCACTGAACCGGAAGTAAATACAAAAACACAAAAAACTAACAGAAATGAAGTGACACATCGTTACACCCAGGACTGTTAAACAACTTTTTTTGCAATGTGTTGCTGCCATTAAATTCTAAGTTTATGATTATTTGCAAAAAAATAAAAAAATAGTTTCCCAGTTTGAACATTAAATATCTTGTCTTTGTAGTATATTCAATTGAATATAAGTTGAAAAGGACTTGCAAATCAATGTATTCTGTTTTTATTTACGAGTTACACAACGTGCTGTCTTCACTGGTTTTGGGTTTTGTGTATACAGCGGTATATGTTTATTTACATACTTTAACCGTTTCCAAACGGTGTCTGTAACACGGCAGTAAAACGGCTGATCAAACAAAACAGAAGTCATCGTCATGGACACACTAGCTGTGAAAACTAGCTCTCCAACCAGCTAAAAAGACTCAATAACTCCACAATACAACAAGGATGCTATAGTAAGTTAATAATACGAAAAAATATACTCGTAAACATGTTAGCATTTTAGCTAATGCTATCGACGCTAGCTTGATTGCATTGCGATAGCACATATAAATATGCATGAAAGCACTCCGACATACATCACACATGGGAGGGTTTAGTAAGTATGAATAGTTTTAGTTATATTGTAAAACTTACAGTTTTACGGTGTCTGTAACACGGCAGTAAAACGGCTGATCAAACAAAACAGAAGTCATCGTCATGGACCCACAAGCTGTGGAAGCTCGCTCTCCAGTCAGCTAAAAAGACTCATTAACTCCACGGTGACGTTTTGGTGAATGTACTGAAGAATTTGTGAAAGTGAAACAATATAAAAACAATGCCGTTGTAAGTTAATAATACTAACACAGACACTCGTAAATGTGTTAGCATATGAGCTAATTCTAACGACACTAGCTTGATTATAGTATGATAGCATGTACAATTATGCATGAAAACACTCCTATAGACATCCCACATGGAACACTGGAGTAAGTAAGAATGGTTTTAGTTATATTGTAAAACATAAAACGTTACTTGGAGTGATGGAGAAAAAATCCTTATAAGTAGAAACGCTATGGGCTGTTTTACTTCCGATTAAAGGCACAAAACAGTCAACCTGCAGCAGACGGCAGTGAGCGGACTGGTCCAAAAGATGGCGCAGTTGCACCAACAATAAAACACCTTTTCAGTGCCTGTCGGTGTAACGGGGAAATTACCATACTTTCCAGACTATGTGCACAAATATAAAAGCCGCGCCCACTCAATTTTAGAAGAACAAACTAAATTTTCCATATATCAGTCGTACCGGACTGTAAGCCGCAGATAAAAATTATGAAATTAGTCGTTTACACAAAAATATTTAGTAAATGTTTATTTACATAGCTTAAATGTTTCCAAACAGTGTTTGCAACCCGGCAGTAAAACGGCCGATCAAACAAAACAGAAATCGTTCTCATGGACCTGCTAGCTCTCCAATTAGCTCAACAAACTCAATAACTTCACAGCGACGTTTTGGTGAAGTGAAACAATACAACAATAATGTCATTGTAAGTTAATAATACTAACACAGACACTCAAACGTGTTACCATATTAGCTATTGCTAACGACGCCTGCTTGATTAAATTACGATAGCATGTACAAATATGCATGAAAACACTCACATGGGACGCTTTAGTAAGTAAAAATTGTTTTAGTTTTGTTGTAAAACTTACAAACGTTGCTTGGAGTGATGAATGAAGAATCCATACGAGTAGAAACGCTATGGACTGTTTTACTTCCGGTTCAGGGCATTAAAACAGAAAGTACTTTAAACACACAACACATGCAGTGAGAAAACTCATCCAGAAGATGGCGACATAGCACAAACAACACACCTTTTCAGTTTCTGTTGACGACCATTTGTTGAATACAAAATATTAAGGCCGTCTGCCAAGAAAAATCCATACATTTTTATAAGTGAAGTGAAGTGAAATATATTTGTATAGCGCTATTTGTCTAGTGACTCAAAGCGCTTTACAAAGGGAAAACCAATATCTAATTTTTACATTTAAACCAGTGTGGGTGGCACTGGGAGCAGGTGGGTAGAGTGTCTTGCCCAAGGACACAACGGCAGTGACTAGGATGGCGGAAGCAGGGATCGAACCTGCAACCCTCAAGTTGGTATAAGTTTTATAAGTCACTGGGTTCAAAGTGTAGCAAAAAAAAAATAGAGGCTCCTAGTCCGAAAAATACCGTAATTTAGTGCGCAGAAAGGTTCAGTTATTTATTTTCTCTTCAAAAAAAGTTTTGAATATACGACTTTGTTCCTCTGATCTGGAATGAAAGCATCGCATGAATTACCATGAATTGATTAACGTGGACAAGTTGAAAAACTTATTTGGGTGTTACCATTTAGTGGTCAATTGTACGGAATATGTACTGTACTGTGCAATCTACTAATAAAAGTCTCAATCAATCAATCAAAATGCAGTTGAAAAAGCAGAGACACAGTGAGTGAGTGGATGCCGTGGACTGTTTCACCTCCGGTTCAAGGCACAAGTAGATTGTCTGCAGTGAAAAAAGATGGCGCCGCAGCACAAACAATAACACCTTCTCAGTGTCTCTGTTGGTGCAACATGACAACTATTTGTTCAATACAAATAAGGAATATCTATGAATTAGCCGCACCGCTTGACACGCCGCAGGTTTCAAAGCGTAGTGAAAAAAAAGTTGCGAACCTGATAATGTGTGAAACTAATTCCTACATTTTTGCCGCCCACTCTGTTTACACGGCCACACTCTGATTATGTGTAAGAACTAGAGATATTATCGGCAGTCCGATATTATTGGCCGATAAATGCTTTAAAATGTAACATCGGAAATTATCGGTATCAGTTTCACAAAGTAAAATTAATGACTTTTTAAAAAAAACACAGCTGAACGGAAGTAAGGAGAAGTACAGAGCGGTTCCTTCTCCCAGTCATACTTACCGAACCTCCCGATTTTCCTGGGGGATTCCCGAATTTCAGTGCCCCTCCCGAAAACCACCCGGGGCAACCGTTCTCCCGAATTTCTCCCAAAATTCCACAATATTGGGGGCGTACCTTAAAAGGTACTGCATTTGCCTGCCGGCCCAATTAACATAATATCTATGGCTTTTCACTCACACAGACACACAAATGAATGCAACGCATACTTGGTCAACAGCCATGCAGGTCACACTGATGGTGGCCGTATAAACGACTTTAACACTGTTACATTTATGCGCCACGCTGTGAACCCACACCAAACAAGAATGACGAAGACATTTCGGGATAATATCCGCACCGTAACACAACACAACAAATACCCAGAAGCCCTTGCAGCACTAACTTTTCCAGGACGCTACAATATACACCCACCCGCTGCTCACTTACAATGAAAACCCCGCCCACCTCAACCTCCTCATGCTCTCTCAGGGAGAGCATGTCCTAAATTCCAAGCTACTGTTTTGAGGCACGTTAAAAATAAAATAATGTACTTTGTGACTTTAATAATAAATATGGCATAACTTTTTCATTTTTTTTGGAAAACCGTGTTACATTGTTGAATGCATCCAGCAGGCATCACAATAAAATTAGGCATAATAATGTGTTAATTCCACAACTGTATATATCGGTATCGGTTGATATCGGAATCGGTAATCAAGAGTTGAACAATATCGGCAAAAAAGCAATTATTGGACATTTCTAGTAAGAACTTGTTTGGTTGCCAGAGGAGAGAAAAAAAACAAAAACTTTTTTTAGGCAGCAACCCACACCGCCTGACTGCAAAAAAACAGGAAAAACACCAAATTGTCATTCTGAGGGGAAGCTCCGTCTCGGATTGGGCAGAGGCCGGCAATTTAAATCCATTTTCCGAAGGCGCTCGTTAATATCCCTGGCACACACAATTGGAACATTGCCAAACCCTTGTCGGCATGATCTCGGAATTTACAATAGAGTAGAATATAATTTTATTGTCATTATTACAGTGAACAGGTTCAAAAAACAACAACATTGGAGCAGATCCCCTAAGGTGCATACACAATAATTTAGTCATTTAAATAGTAAAAAAATACTTAAAAAAGATTAGAAAAAACAGATATGTATCTATATACTGTATATATATATATATATATATATATATATATATATATATATATATATATATATATATATATATATATATATATATATATATATATATATATATATATATGTCTTAATTGGATTATCCAGAGACTAGTGCTCAGAGCGCAATATGTATGTGTGGGAAAAATCACAAGACTACTTCATCTCTACAGAACTGTTTCATGAGGTGTTCCCTCAATCGTCAGGAGATTCCCTCAATCTCCTGACGATTGAGGGAACCCTTCATGAAACAGTTCTGTAGAGATGAAGTAGTCTTGTGAACTGTTTCATGAGGGGTTCCCTCAATCGTCAGGATTGTTGACGATTGAGGGAACCCCTCATGAAACAGTTCTGAAGAGATGAAGTAGTCCTGTGATTCTTCCCACACACACATATACATATATACATATATATATATATATATATATATATATATATATATATATATATATATATATATATTAGGGGTGTGGGAAAAAATCGATTCGAATACGGATCGTTTACGTTGTGCGATTCAGAATCGATTCTCATTTTTTTTTAATCAATCCAACAAACCACTACACAGTAATATCATAATAATGCAATCCAATTCCAAAACCAAACCTGACCCAGCAACACTCAGAACTGCAATAAACAGAGCAATTGAGAGGAGACACAAACACGAGACAGAACAAACCAAAAGTAGTGAAACAAAAATGAATATTATCAACAACAGTATCAATATTAGTTCTAATTTCAGCATAGCAGTGATTAAAAATCCGTCATTGACATTATCATTAGACACTTATGAAAATAAAAAAATTGTGTCACAGTGGCTTACACTCATCAGCTTGACAACACACTGTGTTCAATATTTTCACAAAGATAAAATAAGTCATATTTTTGGTTCGTTTAACAGTTAAAACAAATTTACATTATTGCAATCAGTTGATAAAACATTGTCCTTTACAATTATAAAAGCTTTTAAAAAAAAAAAATCTATTACTCTGCTAGCATGTCAGCAGACTGGGGTAGATCCTGCTGAAAGTCTATGTATTGAATGAATACAGAATCCTTTTGAATCGGAAAAATATCGTTTTTGAATAAGAATCGAATTGAATCAAAAAAATTGATTCGAATTGTGACCCCAAGAATTGATATTGAATCGAATTGTGGCACACCCAAAGATCCACAGCCCTAATATATACATATATATATATATATATATATATATATACATATATATATATATATATATATATATATATCCACATATAACATTATTGCACATTATAGTCCGAACAAATAAAAAGACATGACACATGAGGACATGACAGACACTTTGTGCTCGCTCAGGCCAGTTTACGCTGTTTTTTTTTTTTGTACGCTGTAGTTTTACGCTGCAAGATGCATAAGCTCAAAGTGCATCAACGTGGTCTTTCTTGTCAACAGCTTCGTGACCCGTAATGCAGGGGTCGGGAACCTTTGTGGCTGAGAGAGCCATGAAAGCCAAATATTTTAAAATGTATTTCCGTGAGAGCCGAATAATATTTTTAACACTGAATACAAACTGTCAGGTTCAAACACTGATGACATCTATTAAAACAGACAAGACGCAAGGAATTAAACAGAGACTGGATTCAATTTAGCTCAATGAGGAGAAACACATAGACCTGTACCCTTGTGCAGTGTCGTCCCACACTCTGACAAGAGAATTCTACTCCTCCTCCTTTTTTTTGGACTTTCCCTGATTACAACAACTAAATGCGTGCAGCTCTTATTCTTTTTAATAACATTGTTATTCTGAAGGTAGCCATCCATCCATCCATTTCCTACCGCTTATTCCCTTTCGGGGTCGCGGGGGGCGCTGGCGCCTATGTCAGCTACAATCGAGCGGAAGGCAGGGTACACCCTGGACAAGTCGCCACCTCATGAAGGTAGCCAAAAATAAATAAAATACTTCTTGAACCGGTGCGATAGAAACGGATGGATGGATTCAAATGCATGATGTTTTATATTTTGAACGTTATTTTCAACACTCAGATCAAGCTTGGGTTTTTTTCCACTCAACTCCTGGCGTTCTGGATATCGGAATATTTTTTTTTTCTCCACTCGATAGGATCGAGGCATCTCTTTGTGGCCGTCTGATAAGGGCGCAAAAGCTGCAGAGTGTGGAGAAAAGCTTGTAAGAAATCTTATCTTTTGTGTTCCTGACTGTAAACGTGTGTGTATTATTTTTATACAACAAATATACTACATAGATACTTTAAAACAACAGAGAGTTGTTTTTTTTCATTTTAAGCACCGGTGTCAAACTCGAGGCTGGGGTCCAGATCTGGCCCGCAACTTATTTCAGATGGCCCGCAAAAACCTAGAAATAATCTTTTTTTTTTTTGTTTGTTTTTTCACAAATTGTATTCGTTCTTTCTGTCAGAATAATTGCATCTAAGTTATCACAAAACTTTGCGTTACATTTGATCCTACCAAGCAAAAGGCTTGTAAAATTCCACTGTGTAGGACTGGAAGCGATATGAAGGCGTCGGTTTCTTTGATCTATTGTAATCCACAGACAGATATTGTCTTGACCCAAGATCTACAAAGCGGAGAGGAAGCGGGACCTGACGCAAGCTCCAGGCACTCTTTAAAAAATAGGTTTGAATATACGACTTTGTTCCTCTGATATGGGATGAAAGCATCGCATGAAATACCATGAATTGATTAACGTGGATCCCGACTTAAAGAAGTTGAAAAACTTATTCGGGTGTTACCATTTAGTGGTTAATTGCACGGAATATGTACTGTACGACCCGAGCTCTACAAAGCAGAGAGGAAGCAGGACCTGACGCAAGCTCCAGGTACACTTTTTCTTTGAACTGATTGACGACCTTTTCTTTGAACTGTTTTGTGACAGCTGTTGTCATGTAATCAGGGAAAGTCCAAATAAAAAAGGAGGCGTACAATATTTCGTCAGAGCGTGGTGGAGACTGTACAAGAGTACAGCCCAGACGTTTCTCCTCAGTTGAACCAAATGTAATTCTGTCTCTGTTTAATTCCTTGCTTCTTGTCTTGTTTAATAGAGGTCATCAGTGTTTGAACCTGACACTTTCCATTTTGGCAGATTTTTTTTATTTTATATTATCTAATTATGCTACACATATTTTAAAACAACTTTAATATTATCTGATAATGCAACATACATTTTATAATTTTTTTTTGACTCTTAATCTCAAAGCAAGTTATCATTGTAAAAACGACAAGGTATTTTACGTTAAAAAAAATTATTTAAATTTATAGAAAAATGTGATAAAAAAAACAACAACTAGATTTTACCATAAAAACAAAACAAAAACAGTGGTACTGTTTCTCATTTACGCTAACAAAATTATGTCACTGAGTTGCCAGTTTTTTTTTTAAAGAAAATCTACATTTTTGTTTTTACAGTGTGTACAAAAAATACCTTCAAAACATTTGAGAACCAGGATGACAGAAAAAGGTAAAAATGTAATGAATCTAAGTGTGGAAGCATTGGATATAGCGCATAATTGTGATGCATAATTTGAAGATAACTGCATTTTCTATCTATAATTTGAAAGTATCTGCATATTTCATCTATATTTTCAAAAGTACCAGTATTTTCAATCTATAATTAAAACATACCTGCATATTCCATCTATGATTTTAAAGTCCCTGCATGTTCCGTGCATACAGTAATTGAAAATACCTGCATATTTTATACATAATTAGAAAATACCTTCATATTATGAATATAATTAGAAAGTACCTTTATATTCCGTATATAATTAGAAAGTACCTGCATATTCCATCTGTAATTACAAAGTAGCTGTATATTTCATAAATACTTTGAAAATACCTGCATATTCCATCTATAATGTGAAAATACCTGCATATTATGAATATAATTAGAAAGTACCTTTCTATTCAATCAATCAATCAATCAATGTTTATTTATATAGCCCCAAATCACAAATGTCTCAAAGGACTGCACAAATCATTACGACTACAACATCCTCGGAAGAACCCACAAAAGGGCAAGGAAAACTCACACCCAGTGGGCAGGGAGAATTCACATCCAGTGGGACGCCAGTGACGATGCTGACTATGAGAAACCTTGGAGAGGACCTCAGATGTGGGCAACCCCCCCCCTCTAGGGGACCGAAAGCAATGGATGTCGAGCGGGTCTAACATGATACTGTGAAAGTTCAATCCATAGTGGCTCCAACACAGCCGCGAGAGTTCAGTTCAAGCGGATCCAAGACAGCAGCGAGAGTCCCGTCCACAGGAAACCATCTCAAGCGGATCAGCAGCGTAGAGATGTCCCCAACCGATACACAGGCGAGCGGTCCATCCTGGGTCCAGACGAGCGGTCCATCCTGGGTCTCGACTATGGACAGCCAGTACTTCATCCATGGTCATCGGACCGGACCCACAAGGGAGGGGGGGACATAGGAGAAAGAAAAGAAGCGGCAGATCAACTGGTCTAAAAAGGAGGTTTATTTAAAGGCTAGAGTATACAGATGAGTTTTAAGGTGAGACTTATATATAATTAGAAAGTACCTGCATATTCCATCTGTAATTACAAAGTACCTGTATATTTTATCTATAATTTCAAAGTACCTGTATGTTCTGTATACAGTTTGAAAGTACCTGCATATTCCATCCATCATTGAAAGTACCTGCATATTTCATAAATACTTAGAAAGTACCTGCATATTCCATAAATACTTTTAACACACCTGCATATTCCATAAATACTTAAAGTACCTGCATATTCCATAAATACGTTTAACACACCTGCATATTCCATTCATCATTGAAAGTACCTGCATATATCACATATACTTAAAAAGTACCTGAATATTCCACAAATACTTAGAACTTACCTGCATATTCCATAAATACTTAGAAAACACCTGCGTATTCCATAAATACTTATAAAGTACTTGCATATTCCATAAATACTTTGAATATTCCCGCATATTCCCTCTATAATTACAAAGTACTTGCATTATCCATAAATACTTTGAAAAACCTGCATATTCGGTATATAGTTAAAAAGTACCTGCATATTCCATAAATACCTTGAAAGTACCTACATATTCCATAAATACTTATAAAGTAAATGTATATTCCATCTATAAATAGAAAGTACTTGCATATTCCATCCATCCATCATTAAAAGTATCTTCATATTCCATAAATACTTAAAAAGTACCTGCATGTTCCATAAATACATTGAAAGTACCTGCATATTTCATAAATATTTAGAAAATACCTGCGTATTTCATAAATTCGTATAAAGTACCTTCATATTCCGTACATAATTAAAAAGTACCTGCATTATCCATCCATCATTGAAAGTACCTGCATATTCTATAAATACTTTGAAAGTACCTGTATATTCCATGAACACTTAGAAAGTACCTGCATATTCCATCTATAAATAGAAAGTACCTGCATATTCCATCCATCATTGAAAGTACCTGCATATTCCATGAATACTTAGAAAGTACCTGCATATTCCATCTATAAATAGAAAGTACCTGCATATTCCATCCATCATTGAAAGTACCTGCATATTCCATAAATACTTAGAAAGTACCTGCATATTTAATAAATACTAAGAAAGTACCTGCATATTCCAAAAATACTTAGAAAATACCTGCATATTCCATAGATACTTATAAAGTACCTTCATCTTCTGTACATAATTAGAAAGTACCTGCATATTCCAAAAGTACTTAGAAAGTACCTGCATTATCCATCTATAATCAGAAAGTACCTGCATATTCCATAAATACATAGAAAGTACCTGCATATTTCATAAATACTTAGAAAGTACCTGCATATTCCAAAAGTACTTAGAAAGTACCTGCATATTCCATAAATACATAAAAAGTACCTGCATATTCCATACATTCTTAGAAAATACCTGCATATTTCATAGATACTTATAAAGTACCTTCATATTTTGTCCATGATTAGAAAGTACCTGCATTATCCATCTATAATTAGAAAGTACCTGCATATTCCATCCATCATTGAAAGTACCCGCATATTCCATCAATTCTAAGAAAGTACCTGCATATTCCATAAATACTTTGAAAGTACCTGCATATTTAATAAATACTAAGAAAGTACCTGCTTATTCCAAAAATACTTAGAAAGTACCTGCATATTCCATAAATACTTATAAAGTACCTGCATGTTCCAAAAATACTTATAAAGTACCTGCATGTTCCAAAAATACTTATAAAGTACCTGCATATTCCATCCATCATTCAAAGTACCTGCATATTCCATAAATACTTAGAAAGTACCTGCATATTCCATAAATACTTAGAAAGTACCTGCATATTCCATCTATAAATAGAAAGTACCTGCATATTCCATAAATACATAGAAGGTACCTGCATATTTCATAAATACTTAGAAAGTACCTGCATATTCCAAAAGTACTTAGAAAGTACCTGCATATTCCATAAATACATAAAAAGTATCTGCATATTCCACACATTCTTAGAAAATACCTGCATATTTCATAGATACTTATAAAGTACCTTCATATTTTGTACATGATTAGAAAGTACCTGCATTATCCATCTATTTTTAGAAAGTACCTGCATATTCCATCCATCATTGAAAGTACCTGCATATTCCATCAATTCTAAGAAAGTACCTGCATATTCCATAAATACTTTGAAAGTACCTGCATTTTTAATAAATACTAAGAAAGTACCGGCATATTCCAAAAATACTTAGAAAGTAACTGCATATTCCATAAATACTTATAAAGTACCTGCATGTTCCATAAATACTTATAAAGTACCTGCATGTTCCATAAATACTTATAAAGTACCTGCATGTTCCGTATATAATTAAAAAGTACCTAAATATTCCATCCATCATTGAAAGTACCTGCATATTCCTTAAATACTTAGAAAGTACCTGCATATTCCATCCATCATTCAAAGTACCTGCATATTCCATAAATATATAGAAAGTTCCTATATATTCCATAAATACTTAGAAAGTACCTGCATATTCCATCTATTAATAGAAAGTACCTGCATATTCCATCTATTAATAGAAAGTACCTGCATATTCCATAAATACATTGAAAGTACCTGCATATTCCATCCATCATTCAAAGTACCTGCATATTCCATAAATACTTAGAAAGTACCTGCATATTCCATCCATCATTCAAAGTACCTGCATATTCCATAAATATATAGAAAGTTCCTATATATTCCATAAATACTTAGAAAGTACCTGCATATTCCATCTATTAATAGAAAGTGCCTGCATATTCCATAAATACTTTGAAAGTACCTGCATATTCCATCCATCATTCAAAGTACCTGCATATTCCATAAATACTTAGAAAGTACCTGCATATTCCATAAATACTTAGAAAGTACCTGCATATTCCATCCATCATTCAAAGTACCTGCACATTCCATTAATACATAGAAAGTTCCTATATATTCCATAAATAGTTATAAAGTACCTGCATGTTCCATAAATACTTATAAAGTACCTGCATGTTCCGTATATACTTATAAAGTACCTGCATGTTCCGTATGTAATTAAAAAGTACCTAAATATTCCATCCATCATTGAAAGTACCTGCATATTCCTTAAATACTTAGAAAGTACCTGCATATTCCATTAATACTTAGAAAGTACCTGCATATTCCATCCATCATTCAAAGTACCTGCATATTCCATAAATATATAGAAAGTTCCTATATATTCCATAAATACTTGGAAAGTAACTGCATATTCCATCCATAATTCAAAGTACCTGCATATTCCATAAATACTTAGAAAGCACCTGCATATTCCATCTATAAATAGAAAGTACCTGCATATTCCATCCATCATTCAAAGTACCTGCATATTCCATAAATACTTAGAAAGCACCTGCATATTCCATCTATAAATAGAAAGTACCTGCATATTCCATCCATCATTCAAAGTACCTGCACATTCCATTAATACATAGAAAGTTCCTATATATTCCATAAATACGTATAAAGTAGTTGCATATTCCATAAATACTTATAAAGTACCTGCATGTTCCGTATGTAATTAAAAAGTACCTAAATATTCCATCCATCATTGAAAGTACCTGCATATTCCTTAAATACTTAGAAAGTACCTGCATATTCCATTAATACTTAGAAAGTACCTGCATATTCCATCCATCATTCAAAGTACCTGCATATTCCATAAATATATAGAAAGTTCCTATATATTCCATAAATACTTGGAAAGTAACTGCATATTCCATCCATAATTCAAAGTACCTGCATATTCCATAAATATATAGAAAGTTCCTATATATTCCATAAATACTTAGAAAGTACCTGCATATTCCATCTATTAATAGAAAGTACCTGCAAATTCCATAAATACTTTGAAAGTACCTGCATATTCCATCCATCATTCAAAGTACCTGCATATTCCATAAATACTTAGAAAGCACCTGCATATTCCATCTATAAATAGAAAGTACCTGCATATTCCATCCATCATTCAAAGTACCTGCACATTCCATTAATACATAGAAAGTTCCTATATATTCCATAAATACGTATAAAGTAGTTGCATATTCCATAAATACTTATAAAGTACCTGCATGTTCCGTATATAATTAAAATGTACCTACATATTCCATCCATCGTTGAAAGTACCTGCATATTCCAAAAATACTTAGAAAGTACCTGCATATTCCGTTAAATACTTAGAAAGTACCTGCATATTCCATAAATACTTAGAAAGTACCTGCATATTCCATTTATAAATAGAAAGTACCTGCATATTCCATCTATAAATAGAAAGTACCTGCATATTCCATAAATACTTAGAAAGTACCTGCATATTCCATAAATACTTAGAAAGTACCTGCATATTCCATAAATACTTAGAAAGTACTTTCATATTCCATAAATACTTAGAAAGTACTTTCATATTCCATAAATACTTAGAAAGTACCTGCATATTCCATCTATAGATATAAACTACCTGCATATTCCATAAATACATAGAAAGTTCCTATATATTCCATAAATACTTTGAAAGTACCTGCATTTTCCATTTATTAATAGAAAGTACCTGCATATTCCATAAATACTTTGAAAGTACCTGCATATTCCATCCATCATTCAAAGTACCTGCATATTCCATAAATACATAGAAAGTTCCTATATATTCCATAAATACTTTGAAAGTACCTGCATATTCCATTTATTAATAGAAAGTACCTGCATATTCCATAAATACTTAGAAAGTACCTGCATATTCCGTATATAATTAGAAATTAACTGCATATTCCATCCATAAATAAAAAGTACCTGCATATTCCGTATATAATTAGAAATTAACTGCATATTCCATCCATAAATAGAAAGTACCTGCATATTCCATAAATACTTAGAAAGTACCTGCATATTCCATCTATAAATAGAAAGTACCTGCATATTCCATCCATCATTCAAAGTACCTGCACATTCCATTAATACATAGAAAGTTCCTATATATTCCATAAAAACTTTGAAAGTACCTGCATATTCCGTATATAAATAAAAAGTACCTGCATATTCCATCCATCATTGAAAGTACTTGCATATTCCATAAATACTTAGAAAGTACCTGTATATTCCATCTATGAATAGAAAGTACCTGCATATTCCATAAATACTTTGAAAGTACCTGCATATTCCATAAATACTTTGAAAGTACCTGCATATTCCATAAATACTTTGAAAGTACCTGCATATTCCATAAATACTAATAAAGTACTTGCTTATTCCATAAATACTTTAAAAATTGGGCATATTCCCTCTATAATTAGTACTTGCATTATCCATAAATACTTAGAAAAACCTGCATAATCGGTATATAATTAAAAAGTACCTGCATATTCCATAAATACTTAGAAAGTACCTGCATATCCCAAAGGAATACAAACATCTCCATCAAAGCCGGAATACATCAATCGAAGCAAAACTTCCTTTCAGGACCTAACAAGGCGTCTTCAGAAGACGGTCGGCAGGAGCAAGGCCGGCCGAAGGTCACGTGGATGCGTGTTCAGACCTCTGACGACTAGACCACCTCGGCTGTTTGTCATTCCGTGGTTGCAGCACCCAAAGGTCTTCACAGCAAAGAGGAGGAGGAACTCAGCGAAATGAAAACGCCATCAATCCCGGGGGATGAAAACCAAATCACGAGGGCTTTTCAGTCTTCGGTTTTACCTCCCACACTCAGTTCCTGCAGGACTACCAAGGAGTCTCGTCCTCTGGCTCATGACCAAGCGTGAATCCTGGGGGGAAAGACTTTGCAACATCTCTACAACAATGTCCAGGACTGAAGAAGAAGCTGTTCCAGATGATTCCTGGCTCTTTGAAGGGGGCCGGATATTTCCTTTCAAAGACGAATACCTCGGTTTTTCCGTTTTGTGCCAGCCATTCCAATCCAGTTTGTTGCCCGCGTTCACATCGGAAACAAAGTCTTAATCAATCAATCAATCAATCAATGTTTATTTATATAGCCCTAAATCACAAATGTCTCCAAGGACTGTACAAATCCCTACGACTACGACATCCTCGGAAGAACCCACATAAGGACAAGGAAAACTCACACCCAGTGGGACGCCAGTGACAATGATGACTCTGAGAACCTTGCAGAGGACCTCAAATGTGGGCAACCCCCCTCCCTAGGGGAACGAGCGGGTCTAACATGATACTGTGAAAGTTCAATACATAGTGGCTCCAACACAGCCGCGAGAGTTCAGTTCAAAGCGGATCCAAGACAGCAGCGAGAGTCCTGTCCACAAGAAACCATCCCAAGCGGAGTGGGATCAGCATCGTAGAGATGTCCCCAACCGATACACAGGCGAGCGGTCCATCCTGGATCCCGACGAGTGGTCCATCCTGGGTCCCGACTCTGGACAGGCAGTACTTCATCCATGGTCATCGGACCGGACCCCCCCCGCAAGTGAAGGGGGGACAGAGGAGAAAAAGAAAAGAAGCGGCAGATCAACTGGTCTAAAAAGGAGGTCTATTTAAAGGCTAGAGGATACAAATGAGTTTTTAAATGCTTCTACTGAGGTAGCATCTCGAACTGTTACCGGGAGGGCATTCCAGAGTACTGGAGCCCGAACGGAAAACGCTCTATAGCCCGCAGACTTCTTTTGGGCTTTAGGAATCACTAATAAGCCGGAGTCTTATGAATGCAGAGTTCTTGCCGGGACATATGGTACAATACAATCGGCAAGATAGGATGGAGCTAGACCGTGTAGTATTTTATACGTAAGTAGTAAAACCTTAAAGTCACATCTTAAGTGCACAGGAAGCCAGTGCAGGTGAGCCAGTACAGGCGTAATGTGATCAAACTTTCTTGTTCTTGTCAACAGTCGAGCAGCCGCATTTTGTACCAACTGTAATCTTTTAATGCTAGACATGGGGAGACCCGAAAATAATACGTTACAGTAATCGAGACGAGACATAACAAAAGCATGGATAATGATCTCAGTGTCGTAAGTGGACAAAATGGAGCGAATTTTAGCGATATTACGGAGATGAAAGAAGGCCGTTTTAGTAACGCTTCTAATTTGTGACTCAAAGGAGAGAGTTGGGTCGAAGATAATACCCAGATTTTTTACCGAGTCACCTTGTTTCATTATTTTTATCCAACAAATAGACCACCCATCCCCCGTCATGCATTGCAAAACCACCTGGCCTTTCGAGCCGTCCGGGAAGACCGATGGGTTGCCCAGAAGGGCAGTTCCTCGTAGAAAGGTAAGACAAAAGGTAAACAGAGGGGTCAGGGGAGTATCTCAGTTTGAAACCAGGAAACCAGCTTTAAAAAAAACCTACAGAAAAAAAAATAGCCTTCGGATATGATGTATACTTCTTGTTCCCGGTTTAGACCATGCCTACTTCCTGGGGTCATAAATCCATTTCCCGCTGATCCCTGCTATTTTAGGGATACGTGGAAGCCACACCCACTTCCTGGCCACACTTACGGTCATGGTGGGCCATATTTTCTCTCAGGCGAAAAACTTGAGCAAAGAACACAACAAAAATGTTTTCGGCACAAACCCATTCAAGACCAGACTAACAAACATTCTAACAGGAAGGCTGATGCCTTTCCACAAGGTGGCCCCGTAAAATGGGTATTTCTCGCGGATGTCCAAAAGCCTGACGAGTCATTCGACCTTGGTTTTTGGCGATCACACAGCCTGTCAGTCCAGTTCTCTTGGTTTGTCGCTGAAAAACTGTTTGGCTCCTTTGGTGGTCGGTCAGGGCTCCATCATTCCATTTGTCATTTATTTTGTTTAAACAGTCCTGTACTTTAGTTCCTACTTGTGGTTTCCAACGACTTGAAATGGGAACGGACGAGTCTTGAAAAGAAAAACTCCAGGTGACTATTTCCTCTTCTAGCCACAATTTCGTCATTTGAAAATGTTCTCTTTTCACTCCAAGCAGAGAATCCACGGCGAGACAACAAGGATGCGCAACCAAAGCTGATAGTTGATACTGTTACCTGATTGGCTGTTAGCGTGTCCCTCCCATTGATAAGTGATCACTTCCTGCTTTGGTCTGTTACGAGACAGCGAGTGCCTTTTGTTCGTGCAACCAACCTTGCTTCCGTCCTCCGACTAAGAAGTATAAATATATGCGAAAGTTTTGTATTACATGTCTATGGTGATATTGATATCGTTTTATCGGACCAGTTCTAGTTTGAATAAATTAAGATGCTTATGATGCTACTATTTCAGCATCGAGGGTCGTGTCCAGAAACGGTCAGCTAGCGAACATTAGCATCAGCACAGAGGTCACCAACCTTTTTGAAACCAAGAGCTACTTCTTGGGTACTGATTAATGCGAAGGGCTACCAGTTTGATACACACTTGGATAAATTGCCAGAAATAGTCAATTTTGTCAATTTACCTTTAATAAATACATCTATTTATATATAAAAAAAATGGGTATTTCTGTCTGTCTTTCCGTCGTACATCTTTTTTTTGCCTTTTACGGAAGGTTTTTTAGAATAAATGATGAAAAAACACTTAATTGAACGGTTTAAAAGAGGAGAAAACAGGAAAAAAATTAAAATAAAATTTTGAAACATAGTTTATCTTAAATTTCGAGTCTTTAAAATTCTAAATTCAACCAAAAAAAATGAAAAGAAAAAGTAGCTAATTCGAATCTTTTTGAAAAAAAAAAATAATAATTTATGGAACATTATGAGCAATTTTTCCTGATTAAGAGATTAATTTAAAAATGTTGATGACATAATTTAAATAGGTTGAAATCCAATCTGCACTTCTTAGAATATATAACAAATTGGACCAAGCTATATTTCTAACAAAGACAAATCATTATTTCTTCTAGATTTTCCAGAATAAAACTTTTAAAAGAAATTCAAAAAGCTTTGAAATAAGATTTAAATTGGATTCGACAGATAATAATTTTGGGGGAATTTTAATCATAATGAATTTGAAGAAATATTTCACAAATATTCTTTGTCGAAAAAACTGAAGCTAAAATGAAGAATTAAATTAAAATATATATATTATCCATTACATTAAAAAAATTAATAAATACTTGAACATTGATTTATTTTGTCAGGAAAGAAAAGGAAGGAATTTAAAAGATAAAAAGGTATATGTGTATAAAAATACTAAAATCATTTGTAAGGTTGTATTTTTTCTCTAAAATTGTCTTTCTGAAAGTTATAAGAAGAAGAGTAAAAAAAATAAATCAGTTTATTTAAACAAGTGAAGACCAAGTCTTTAAAATATTTTCTTGGATTTTCAAATTCTATTTGAGTTTGGTCTCTCTTAAAATTAAAAATGTCGAGCAAAGCGAGACCAGCTTGCTAGTAAATAAATACAATACAAATAAAAAAGGCAGCTCACTGGTAAGTGCTGCTATTTGAGCTATTTTTAGAACAGGCCAGCGGGCACCACGTTGCATTAGCATTAGCATTAGCATGCTGTTTTTCTGCGCTTTCCCTTTTGGACAAGAAGTCATAAAATTTGTAAAAAAAATAAATAAAAAAACATATCACTTAAAAGGTAGAAGTAATTTGTTTTCACAATGACATTATTTCAGTTACTTTCCGACAATTACGGCGTTACGTAAAGTAGCATATTGGCGATTTTATCGGCCAATTCCATGATTCTGTTAACGCAGAAATCATAAGGCCCAGTACGCTCTGACCTGATTGGTATCACAAAATAAACACAAACGTGTCAGGACACGAACGTTTTCATAAACCGCTCCACCAGAAGGCACACCTTAAATTCCGAACGATAAACTGTTTTCCTACGTTTGGAACCCTGCGGCTTAGACATGCGCGGTTTGCGGTCTCATCCGTGGAGTTCGCGGATAAACCGCGGGTCAGGCGGGTGACATAATGAAAAAATAGATTTTAATTAGATTCGGGCGGGTGGCGGTTGAACCATCCGGAAATATTTGATATACACGGTTCCGGGATCGGTATCCTTCACCATTCAAAGAGCCATTTAAGACCCGTGTCACAAAGCGAAGAAGACAATAGGAGACGCTATTATTCTCTAGAATGACTGTCGGCAGTCAGCCAGTTAATAAGTATTAGGGCGTACTATGAAGCCATTGGCTTTGTCACCTTCGACAGCATTTACGATCTGCTTGCCAGTCCAGCAACATGTTGTGTGTGGCTTCCGCAGACACACGCACACGACTGCAAGGCATACTGGGTGACAAAGAGTACACTAATGGTTGTGATATAAACAATTTTAACACTCTTATTAATATGCGCCATGCTGTGAAGCCACAGCAAACAAGATTGACAAACACATTTCGGGAAAACATCCTCCCAGTAACACAAAATAAACGCAACAAAACAAATACCCAGAATCCTTTGTATCCATGACAATTCCTGACTATCTTATACACCCCGATAGCAGCAAACCCCCAGGCGTTGGTAAGGTGGGCGAGGTTGGGGGCGCGGGGGTGTAAAATATATATAGGCTGTGTTACGGCCACTCTGTCGTTCCAACATTTCGAAAAAAAATAAAAATAAAGATTGCAGAATAGCCTTGAGGAGGAGGTTTTATGACGCACTAAATTCCTAACAAGCACTCGCGGAGATACTTCCAGTTTCAAAATGTTAATTTATTTTCACAAACAAAAAATATTCACCGTGGTTGACTTTTTATATAGCACAAATAAACTTATTTAGTGGTAAACAAATAATATCACTCCTCACTCCTTCAATATGACAGACAGACAAATTCCGCGCCCAGCTGTGCTGTCCTCCTGATTATAGGAGGAGAGAGTGGCTCACCAGGAAGAGCGTGAGCAGCTGAAAACAATCAGTCAATCAATCATAATTCATCTAATACATCCAATAAATAATCAACAACTTCATTGGCATTATTGAATTAGATTGTCAAAAAAATTCATAAATAAATAATATAAATAGGCTCCAACAGGCCGTGTCACAGATACAAAGGATTCCGGGTATTTTTTGTGTTGCGTTTATGTTGTGTTACTGTGAGGATGTTGCTCCTGAAATGTGTTTGGCAATCTTGTTTGGTGTGGCTTCACAGCGTGGCGCATATTAGTAAGTGTTAAAGTTGTTTATATCACAACCATCAGTGTACTCTGTATCACCCAGTATGCCCTTCAATCTTGTACGTATGATTGCGGAAGCTGCACACAACATATTGCCGGACTAACAATCGGTTTGTATATGTTGTTGAAGGTGTCAAAGGCAATGGCTTCACAGCACGCCCATATCCTTGTCATTAGGATGAACGCCATTGGATATTCGCGAGAACGTTACCGGCTCCCATTGTCCTCATCACTCTGTGAAACGGGTTGAAATAGTTCTGTGGGTGGTAAAGGTGGCCGACCTCTGATGTATTTCAGCGGGCGGTTGCGGTTCTGATAAAATGTTGGTTCGGGCGGACGGCGGGTGGTTGACAACTTTGGTGATGCGGTTGCGGATGATATAATTGCCTATCCGCGCATCTCTACTGCGGCTTATAAAAGGATGCAGCCATTTCGTGGACTTTTCCCCGTTAACGGCCATAATGTTTTGTGTCCAATGGTTTTCTTTAAACCCAAGCAAAGAAACTTTGTTTACTTCCTGTTCTCAATTTGTACACAGTTTAAATCCATAAATATTAGAGCAGACTAACTTTTTAAACGAGATCATATCAGTCCTTTGTTTAATCCACTCCATTATTCACTCCCACATACTGATATGCTAGAGGTTTTAAGTGTTGTACGCGCATACAAATACTTTTATAATAGAGTTGAACAAATTCACTGTTTTACACCAACAAAACAAATGAATTCAAACATCCACAAAATTCTCCGACTGGTTATTTTGGAAGATCGATAGTCCTTTCATCTCCTGGGCTCATTTCTTCACCATAACTCCGCTGACCTGACCCATAATCGCCGCACATTTTCCAGTAAAGTGGGCGATTTCTGCAATAGATTCCACTTGTCTGCGAGCAAGACTCTGACCTCTGACCCCGGTGGGGGGGGTTTGCAACATATGTGCCGCTATGCATCTTGCAGTAAACGCTATCTCGACGTAGCATGTTGACAGTCACGGTTATTGCCCGGCAGTCCATCAAACACGCTTGAATGTCTTCCGGAAGATTGTCCAGATATGTTTCACCATAAAAGCAGCGGTGATGTTGTCATGCGAGGTGGTGCCGCTTTGCTCTAGGGCAGGGGTCACCAACGCGGTGCCCGTGGGCACTAGGTAGCGCTTAAGGACCAGATGAGTAGCCCGCTGGCCTGTTCTAAAAATAGCTCAAATAGCAGCACTTACCAGTGAGCTGCCTCTATTTTTTTTATTTTCTTTTATTTACAAGCAAGCTGGTCTCGCTTTGCTCGACATTTTTAATTCTAAGAGAGACAAAACTCAAATAGAATTTGAAAATCCAAGAAAATGTTTTAAAGACGTGGTCTTCACTTGTTTAAATAAATTATTTTTATTTTTTACTTTGCTTCTTATAACTTTCAGAAAGACAATTTTAGAGAAAAAATACAACCTTAAAAATGATTTTAGGATTTTTAAACACATAATTCTTTTTACCTTTTAAATTCCTTCCTCTTCTTTCCTGAAAATTTAAATCAATGTTCAAGTATTTTTTTTTTACATTTAAATGTAATTCTTCATTTTAGATTCTGTTTTTTCGATTATTTGTGAAATATTTATTCAAACTTATTATGTTTAAAATTCAAAAAAATATTCTGGCAAATCTAAAAGTCTTTTGACTTTATTTTAAAAAAAATGTTCTGGAAAATCTAGAAGAAATAATGATTTGTCTTTGTTAGAAATATAGCTTGGTCCATTTTGTTATATATTCTAACAAAGTGCAGATTGGATTTTAAACTATTTAAAACATGTCATCAAAATTCAAAAATTAATCTTATTCAGGAAAAATTACTAATGATGTTCCATATATTCTTTTTTAATTATTTCCAAAAAGATTCGAATTAGCTGGTTTTTCCCTTCATTTTTTTTCGGTTTAATTTTGAATTTTAAAGAGTCGAACTTGAATATAAACTTTCAAAATTTAATTTTCATTTGTTTCGTGTTTTTTTCTCTTTTAAAAAGTTCAATTAAGTGTTTTTTTCATCTTTTATTCTCTACAAAAAACCTTCGGCAAAAGGAAAAAAAAATGTACGACGGAATGAAAGACAGAAATACCCATTTTTTAATACATGTAGATGTATTTATTAAAGGTAAATTGGCTATTTCTGGCAATTTATTTAAGTGTGTATCAAACTGGTAGCCCTTCGCATTAATCAGTACCCAAGAATTAGCTCTTGGTTTCAAAAAGGTTGGCGACCCCTGCTCTAGGGCATAATCTAAAAATATTATTGGCAAAAAAAGCGTAATAAAGTTGACTAAAAGAGAAAACGGGTGTAATGTAACAAGAAAATGTTGCAATAATGAGAGTGATAACCCAAAAGTCGCTTCCTCGCATTCCCACTGTCTGAAACAGCGCAGTATGTTTTTATGCAAAGTTTTTTCCAAACTTCCTCCAGCTCCTGCACCCTGCCAGGTGTGTCTCGCCATCAACACATGCTCCGCCCTTGTCCGAATAGCGCTCCTCCTCAGCACCACGGACAGCGGCGGAGACTTTTACTCCAACAGGCAGCGCTGACTACAACACCCACCCCCACAGCCGTGTCGGCAGTTTTATTCGTATTTTTTACTTTAACGCTGTCATTGCCTAAGAAGATAGCAACTTATAAATGGCTAGAACATAGTGTCATTCTAAAAACTCTGTTAAAAATACATAAAAAAAGTAGACTAAATGAGAAAACAGGAGACATTACTTTAATAACACAAAAAACACTGCCATGCAGACTGATTTTTGTCTTTAAAACCTTCATCCCACTGGGGTGAGTTTTCCTTGCCCTTATGTGGGCTCTACCAAGGATGTCGTTGTGGTTTGTGCAGCCCTTTGAGACACTTGTGATTTAGGGCTATATGAATAAACATTGATTGATTCATTCATTCATTCATTGCTCCAAAAATAATATTGGATCAAAATCAATGTTTTTATGAATTACTACAAGGTTCCAATTGCGTCACATCAAATTGTCCTTTTTAAAATAAATGTATGTTTATTTCGTGTTTGCCATTAAAAACGTTTGTATGACAAAAAAAGTCATAAAACGAACAACATTAAAGATAATAAATCGGAGGACAGATCTGAAGTCGATCGAGAAGCTTTAAAAGCAGAAAAATAAAAAAATAATGTATGGATTATTTTTAACACGTTTGGTGGTGGGGCCCAAAATTTTAAGTGGGATGTTGTTGTTGTTTTTTTTAACTGTCATTGCTTTAAAAATAATCATGAATCAAAATCAATGTTATGAACTATTGATCTGTTAAAGGTTCCACTTACTTCACATCAAATACCGCACTTTGAAATATTTTTTGTGGGTTAGGGTTAGGGTTATATTGCGTATAATATTGCGTATTTCGTGTTTTTGCCAAGTTTTGGACCCCCCCCCCCGGCACGAGGGCATCAATGTATTTTTATGACAAATAGAGCATAAAACAAACAAACAAAAACACATTTAAAACAAATTAAAAATGTATAATGGGGGGGATATATCTGAAGTTGATCGAGAAGTGTTGAAAGAAAAGAAAAATATTTGTTTGACCTTTTTTTAACACTTTTTTGGATCCCAAATAAAAAAAAAGTTTAATTAATTGTTTCACGTTTTAATGACAACAAAAGCATGAAAAAAACTAACAAAAACAAACAAACAAAAGAAAAAAACAAACATACATGTAATTGGATGTATCTGAAGTTGATATAGGAACATTGAAAGAAAAGAAAAATATATGTTTGACCATTTTTCAACACTTTTTCGGATCCCAATAAACATATTTTTTTAATTAATTGTTTCACGTCTTAATTTAAAAAAGCATAAAAAACTAACAAACAAAAACAACCAAAAAAACAGACAAACACAAAAAAAACATACATGTAATTGGAGGATATATCTGAAGATGATCTAAGAACATTGAAAGAAAAAAAAGATAAAATGTATAAATTATTTTTAACACATTTATATTTTTTTTTAGTTTTTTTTGGACTCCTAATATTTTAATTGTAATTGTCAAAAAAAAAAACTAATTGTTTTTTTTTAATATTAACCTAAGGCTTCAATTACCTCACATCAAAAACTCCACTTTGAAATATTTTAGGGGGAAAATATTGTTTATTTTGTGTTATTTCTATAAAAAATATATTTTTTTTATTTGTGACGAAAAGAGCATACAACAAACAAACAAAATAACCTATAAAACAACTATTTTAAAAACGTGTAATGGTAGGATGAATCTGAAGTTTATTAAAAATTTATTTTGTATTATTTTTAACACTTATGAGTGGGGGGCCCTTTTGGATCCCCAATAATTGTATACATTAAAAACATATAATAATAATTATTAAATTAAATAATAGTATAACTTTTTGACTTATTTAAGGCTCCAATTACTTCACATCAAATACTCCACTTTAAAATATTTTGGCCCAAAAATAATGTATATTTTATGTTTTTGCCATTAAAAAAGGTTTTCTTTAAAAAAAAAAAAAAAAAAGACATTAAATATTTTAAAAAAAGACTTTAAATTGACAGAAATTTAACTTTTTAATATATATGTATGTATGTATGTGGGTATATATATGTATGTATACATGTGTATGTATGTAAAAAACCCGTTTCAATATGAGTTGGGAAATTGTGTTAGATGTAAATATAAACAGAATACAATGATTTGCGAATCCTTTTCAACCCATATTCAGTTGAATGCGCTACAAAGACAAGATATTTGATGTTCAAACTCAAACTTTTTTTTTTTTGCAAATAATAATTAACTTTGAATTTCATGGCTGCAACACAAGCCAAAGTAGTTGGGAAAGGGCATGTTCACCACTGTGTTACATCACCTTTTCTTTTAACAACACTCAATAAACATTTGAAAACTGAGGAAACTAATTGTTGAAGCTTTGGAAGTGGAATTCTTTGCCATTCTTGTAGAGCTTCAGTCATTCAACAGTCCGGGGTCTCCGCTGTGGTATTTTACGCTTCATAATGCGCCACACGATTTCGATAGGAGACAGGTCTGGACTGCAGGCGGGCCAGGAAAGTACCCGCACTCTTTTTTTTTTTACGAAGAAACGCTGTTGTAACACTTGTCTTGCTGAAATAAGCAGGGGCGTCCATGATAACGTTGCTTGAATGACAGCATATGTTGCTCCAAAACCTGTATGGAACTTTCAGCATTAATGGTGCCTTCACGGATGTTTGAGTTACCCATGCCTTGGCCACTAATACACCCCCATACCATCACAGATGCTGGCTTTTGAACTTTGCCCCTATAACAATCCGAATGGTTATTTTCCTCTTAGTTCTGGAGGACACCATGTCCTCTATTTGATAAAAGGGATTGGCTTTGCATAGTAGAGTTTTAATTTGCACTTACAGATGTAGTGACCAACTGTAGTTACTGACAGTGTTTTTATGAGGTGTTCCTGAGCCCTTTTGGTGATATCCTTTACACACTGATGTCGGTTTTTGATGCAGTACCGCCTGAGGGATCAAAAGTCCGTAATATCATCGCTTACGTGCAGTGATTTCTCCAGATTCTCTGAACTTTTTGTTGATTTTACGGACCGTAGATGGTAAAATCCCTAAATTCCTTGCAATAGTTTGTTGAAAAATGTTTTTCTTAAACTGTTCAACAATTTGCTTACAAAGTGGTGACCCTCACCCCATCCTTGTTTGTGAATTAATTATATGTTTAATGGATTTTAAGGTCTGCAATAAAGATTGATAATGATATGTATGTATATATATATATATATATATATATATATATATATATATATATATATATATATATATTTACATATATATACATACAAGTATATGTAGAATATATTTATATTATTTATATCAATCAATCAATCAATCAATGTTTATTTATATAGCCGTAAATCACAAGTGTCTCAAAGAGCTGCACAAACCACAATGACATCCTCGGTAGAGCCCACATAAGGGCAAGGAAAAACTCAATCCAGTGGGACGTCGACAATGATGACTATTAGAAACCTTGGAGAGGACCGCTAGGGGACCGAAAGCAATGGATCTCGAGCGGATCAAACATGATATCGTGAATGTCCAATCCGTAGTGGATCCAACATAACCGTGAGAATCAAGACCAAAGTCCATCCAATATAGTAGCGAGAGCCCCATCCATAGTGGAGCCAAAAGGAAACCATCCCAAGCAGAGGCGGATCAGCAGCGTTTAGATGTCCCCAACCGATACACAGGCAAGCCGTCCATCCTGGGTCCCGACTCTGGATGAGCGGTCCATCCTGGGTCCCGACTCTGGACAGCCAGTACTTCATCCATGGTACTTCCACAAGGGAGAGGGGGACATAGGAGAAAATGAAAAGAAACGGCAGATCAACTGGTCTAACAAGGGAGTCTATTTAAAGGCTAGAGTATACAAATGAGTTTTAAGGTGAGACTTAAATGCTTCTACTGAGGTGGCATCTCGAACTGTTACCGGGAGGGCATTCCAGAGTACTGGAGCCCGAACGGAAAACGCTCTAGAGCCCGCAGACTTTTTTTGGGCTCTGGGAATCACTAATAAGCCGCAGTCCTTTGAACCCAGATTTCTTGCTGGGACATATGGTACAATACAATCGGCAAAATAGGCTGTAGCTAGACCGTGTAGTATTTTATACGTAAGTAGTAAAACCTTAAAGTCACATCTTAAGTATACAGGAAGCCAGTGCAGGCGTAATGTTATCAAACTTTCTTGTTCTTGTCAAAAGTCTAGCAGCCGCATTTTGTACAAACTGCAATCTTTTAATGCTAGACATGGGGAGACCCGAAAATAATACGTTACAGTATTCGAGACGAGACGTAACAAACGCATGGATAATGATCTCAGTGTCGTTAGTGGACAAAATGGAGCGAATTTTAGCGATATTACGGAAATGAAAGAAGGCCGTTTTAATAACGCTTTTAATGTGTGACTCAAAGGAGAGAGTTGGGTCGAAGATAATACCCAGATTCTTTACCGTGTCGCCTTGTTTAATTGTTTGGTTGTCAAATGTTAAAGTTGTATTATTAAATAGAGGTCGGTGTCTAGCAGGACCGATAATCAGCATTTTCGTTTTTTTGGCGTTGAGTTGCAAAAAGTTGGCGGACATCCATTGTTTAATTTCATTAAGACACGCCTCCAGCTGACTAAAGTCCGGCGTGTTGGTCAGCTTTAGGGGCATGTAGAGTTGGGTGTCATCAGCATAACAGTGAAAGCTAACACCGTATTTGCGTATGACGTCACCCAGCGGCAGCATGTAGATGCTGAAGAGAGCAGGGCCAAGGACCGAACCCTGGGGAACTCCACACGTTACCTTAACATGGTCCGAGGTCACATTGTTATGGGAGACACACTGCATCCTGTCAGTAAGATAAGAGTTAAACCAAGACAGGGCTAAGTCTGACATACCAATTCGTGTTCTGAAACGCTCTAATAAAATATTATGATCGACGGTATCAAAAGCAGCGCTAAGACCGAGGAGCAGCAACATAGATGACGCATCAGAGTCATATGTGTGTATATACGTATATATATATATATATATATATATATATATATATATATATATATATATATATATATATATATATATATACTGTATACAAATATATATATATATACTGTATACAAATATATATATATATATATACATATATATGTATGACTTATTCTTAACCACAGACCCCTTCTTGGTCCCCGGTGCAAAACTGTACGGGAGCCCTATGGTAAAAAAAAAACAAAAACCTGTATATCTCATATTGGTTTCGAAAAAGTACCAAAATGGTCCCCGCATGCTTTGTTTTTTTGTACATGGGCCTCAGTAGAAAAAGTTTGGACCCCCTGCACTATAGTAACCAGTCCGTAGGCTCAGGTGACCACCCCTCTGACCCATAACCAAAAGCATTTTGTCCCCCACCGTGGGTTCTTGGGTGTGTTATTACCAGCACGGGGGCTTTGAAAGGACGTGTCAAACTCCTCATGCATTAATCCGTCTCTGTGTGTCCGTGTGCTGACCCTGTGAGTGTATGTGGGTGTGTGTGTGTGTGTGTGTGTGTGTGTTTGGCCTTTCTGAAGGGTGACTGGGTTTTTTCGAGGGGGCCCGCAGAGCACGCTGACAGGGTTGGAACGAGACGGGGGTCGGGCGGACGCATGTGAAGGTGACCATGTTTGATGCAATAGGGTGAGGTAGCGGGGTGAAGCCATCCACACCCAGTGTCACGCAGTCTGTGATAAAAGAGGGATCTTCTTCTTTTTAGTGTGTTTGAGGCATGTGGCTATATTTATTTTACAAAGTCCTTTGCATTGTCCTTGAACTCTGCGAGATCTTTTAAGCTGCACTGGTTTAGGGCCAAATTCAGTGTTGCCAATCAACCTATTCCCATGTGCATGTTTTTGGCGGTAAGAGCAAGCCGGAGTACCCGGAGAGAACCCACGCAGTCACGGGAGAACATGCAAACTCCACACAGAAACATCCCGAGCCCGGGATTGAATGCAGGAATACTCAGCTGAGATAGGCTCCAGCACCCCCGCGACCCCAAAAGGGACAAGCGGTAGAAAATGGATGGATGGTTGGGTAGCAGAGGACAGACAAGGCAGTGCTGCATCGTATGGTCCTCTTCTCTGCATTCGCATGGGGTTGGGCCGGTTTTGGAGCCCCATCTGGCCATAGCAGCTTTTGATGCCCTGTTCCTGTTCTTAGGCGGTTTAGTGTGTTCCACTGGATCCATGGTGTTTCTGACCCGGGGTGCAGGTCTTCAGAAGGGGGGATTCCCATGTCAATAGGAGGGGGGTCTTTCTCTAGTCTTTGTGTTCATAGCTAGAGTCTGGTTTCTTCCCGAGATGTTGTAAGGAGCTGGAGATTGCTGAGGAAGCTTCTCCTTGACTTCAGACGATGGGCTGAGGGTTCACGTCCATAGAGGAGGTGGTGTTCATCACTGGTAGCTTTTGTGAACTCTACTCAGCTGGCAACTCCCCGTCTCACGTCTTCAGGGTCAAATCCAGTGAGGAGATGTAGGTTGTTCAGGTTGGTAGGCTTCAAGCAACCAGTGATCAAGCGGCAGGTGTTGTTCAGTGCAGGGTCAAGTTTCTTGGCATGGGTTGATCGCTCCTAGACAGGACATGCATACTCCGCCGAGGAATAGCACAGGGCTATTCCTCAAGGGATTAGAGATTGCTCCACCCTCGGGAAAAACCAGCCGGGAACATGGCTCGGAGAATCACGGGCATTGAACTAAATAAATCCAGAGAATGGCGTGATGTTTCTCCTACGGGCTTTAGGTTATCAGTCACGACGTTAAGGTAAAGCCCCTCTTAACCAATGTACTCCTTTAAAAATAATAGCAATTTGGACGTCCTGTCCTCCGGAACAAAGAGGAAAAAAAAACATCAGGATTGTTCTAGGTGCAAAGTTGAAAAGCCAGCATCTGTGATGGTATGGGGGTGTATTAGTGCCCAAGGCATGGGTAACTTACACATCTGAGAAGGCACCATTTAAGGGGAACATTGTCACAATTTCAAAAGGGTTAAAAACAATAAAAATCAGTTCCCAGTGGCTTGTTGCATTTTTTGAATTTTTTTTCAAAATTTTACCGGTCTCGAAATATCCCGAAAAAAAGCTTTAAAGTGCTTGATTTTCGCTATTTGCGATGCGACTGTCCATTTCCCTGTGACGTCATACAGTGCTGCCAATGTAAACAAACAATGGCGAATACCACAGCAAGATATATCGACATTAGCTCGGATTCAGACTCGGATTTCAGCGGCTTAAGCGATTCAACAGATTACGCATGTATTGAAACAGATGGTTGGAGTATGAAAGTATTGAAGAAGAAACTGAAGCTATTGAGCGAATAGCTATTGACGTTATTCATAGCCATAGCATGGCCGAATAGCTGCGTTAGCATTGCCGGTTAAATGTGCGGACCAAAAGATCAGGACTTTCGCATCTCGTGACACTGGAGCAACTTAAATCCGTCAATTTGTAAGTGTTTTTTTCGCATTAAATGTGGGTGGAAGGAAACGTAATATAGTTGCAAATGCATCTGCAGGTTATCCATACATCTCTGTCCCATGTCTGCTTTAGCACCGCCGGTAAATAGCATGTTAGCATTGATTAGCATAGCATGTTAGCATCGATTAGCTGGCAGTCAACATCAGCAAAACTCACCTTTGTGATTTCGTTTACTTTATCGTTGCAAATGCATCTGCAGGTTATCCATACATCTCTGTCCCATGTCTGCCTTAGCACCGCCGGTAAATAGCATGTTAGCATCGATTAGCGTAGCATGTTAGCATCGATTATCTGGCGGTCACGCCGCGACCAAATATGTCTGATTAGCACATAAGTCAACATCAACAAAACTCACCTTTGTGATTTCGTTGAATTTATCGTTGCAAATGCATCTGCAGGTTATCCATACATCTCTGTGCCATGTCTGTCATCGCCGGTAAAATGTGGAGACACTCCCGCACATTCAATGGGGGTCTGGCGGCAGACACTTTCGCATCTTCGGGCCAGTGGTGCAACTTGAATCCCTCCCTGTTAGTGTTGTTACACCCTCCGACAACACACCGACGAGGCATGATGTCTCCAAGGTTCCAAAAAATAGTCGAAAAAACAGAAAATAACAGAGCTGAGACCCAATGTTTACAATGTGTTGAAAATGAAAATGGCGGCTGTATTACCACGGCAACGTCACATTCTGATGTCATCACCTCCAGAGCAATAAACAGAAAGGCGTTTTTTATTCGCCAAAATTCACCCACTTAGAGTTCGGAAATCGGTTAAAAAAATATATGGTCTTTTTTCTGCACCATCAAGGTATATATTGACGCTTACATAGGTCTGGTGATAATGCTCCCCTTTAATACTGAAAGGTACATACAGGTTTTGGAGCAACATAAGTTGCCATCCAAGCAATGTCATCATGGACGCCCCTGCTTATTTTTGTCTCCCATTGAATATATGTGGTACAAAATAAAGCCTAAAATACAGCAAGGGAGACCCCGGACTGTTAAACAACTTAAGCTGTACATCAAGAGAGAATGGGAAATAATTCTACCTGAAAAGCTTAAAAAATTCTCAAAAAATTAGTCTTCTCAGTTCCCAAACATTGATGGAGTGTTGTTAAAAGGAAAGGCCATGTAACAAAGTGGTAAAAATGCCCCTGTGCCAACTTTTTTTGCAATGTGTTTCTGCCATTAATAAATAAAAAATGCTCTCAGTTCCAACATAAACTTGTATTTGCAGTCTATTCAATTGAATATAGGTTGAAAATGATTTGCATATCATTGTATTTTGTTTTTATTTCCCATTTACACAACGTGCCAACTTCACTGGTCTTTGGGTTTAGTAGATGATCAGTGTTTTTTTGCAAGCCTTTCGTGAATCGGGCCACATTTGTTGTTCCAGTGAAGAGAAATTCATTTCCTCCCAAGCTATTACGTTAGCTATTTGCCATTTTAATTATGGACTCACGCTGGTAGAATTCACTAAACACGTTTGGGTGAGCGAGTGTCAGCTCATAGACGGCGGCGAAACGATCGACAAATGAGCGCGGCTCGATCTTTTTTTTTTTTTTCCGAATAGTTCTCTCGGGGAATTTAGAATATTAGATGAAGGAGCTGAATTAATTCCTGCTCCATTTTGTGCCTTTTGTTATTCATGAAGCCTCCCCTCCCGCCCTGTTTCCACTCCAAATGAGCACGTTGGCTAAAGGGTTGCGTTCCATATTTGTCATGAGCTCTTCCGGTTATGCAAGAGTTATGGGTCGTGTCTCAAGAAATGAATCACTTTTAAATATTATATTATATATATTATTGTGGAGGCAGATGTCTGCGCTGCCGGCAGGAGCAAAGGTCACCGCCTCTGTCCACGGTGCTGAGAACAGAGCACTATCAGATGGGGGCGTGGCAGTGTTGACGGCGAGACACAGCTGGCAGGTGATTAGATGTCATAGGTGGTACGTGGTAATATAATCATATCTAACAGTGAGAGGCCGGGAGCAGGAGGGGAGAGAGGATACGGACGTGACTGAAAGGTCACGTTCTGCTGGAGAAAACTTTTGTTAAAAAGCTATGTTTATTAAAATCTTGTTAAAAAACCTGTATGGTTAGCTCCTGTGCCGTGTCTGACATTGGAGCTGCTAATAGGTAACTATCATGTTCGGTGGTCTGGATTATGTTTTTGTTATTTTCTGTTATTTTGAACTCCATTTGTTCCTGTTTTTTGGTGCACTCTTGTTTGTTTTGGTTGCCAAGGTGACTTATGATTTTCACCTGGCTCTAATCATGAGACTATTTAGACCGCCCTTGCCAGTGAGTCGGTCTGGCAAAATTGCTGGTTTTCATGCCATAGTTCATGCTGCTCCTTTCATGATTAGTACATACTGCTTTGTTCAGGCCACAGTTCATGCTGCTCGTTTTTCATGCCAAGTAAGTTTTGTTTATTCTTGCCAAAGTTTAGTGAGTTTGGTTTCTTGTCCATAGTTCTGTCTTATTTGTGTTTTTGCCTCGTGCACCTTTTTCTTTGTTCCTATTTTTGATGGATATTAATTAAAAATGTTCCTACCTTCACGCCTGGTCCAAAGTAGTCCGTTTGCATCCCGGGAGAACAAACCCCGCAGCAAAGCTGCGAAAACCCCTATGTCTTGACAGCAACTTCCACAATTATATATAATATAATAACATTTATTATGAAATAAACAAATATCTAAAATTAAATACACTATTTTTTATCTGTAGATATATATATTTGTAATTGCACCTAAACAAAGTGAATTTTTGTTAATATTAAGGTTGTCCTGATACCAATATGTTGGTAGGAGTATTTTATACCTTTCAAAATAAAGGGTATCATGAAAAAAAAAAAAATATTGGATTCATTTTTATTTACGATACATTAAACATATGGTTCTAATTGCACTCAAAGAAAACATTTCTAGAAGATTAAAAATGAAAAGACAATAAACAAATTGGGCATTTCTTCACAGCATAAGAGAAATTTACAATAATATATTGCATACAGTCTGTCATAATTTGGATTAGGTTAGAATATAATAAAAAAGTTTTACTGACATTGTAATAAATGCTGGTCTTTTTCTACATCACTCCAAGCAATGTTTGTAAGATTTACAATATAACTAAAACAACCAATATTTACTAAACTGTCCCCAAACTGTGTTTCATGCATATGTGTACGCGCTATCACAATCTAATGAAACAAGAATCGCTAGTATTAGCTAAAATGCTAACACGTTTAAAAGTGTCTGTTTTGGTATTATTAACTGCCAATGACATTATTTTTGTATTGTTTCAGTTCCACAAATTCCTCAGTAAATTTTACCAAAACGTCATTGTGGCGTTATTGAGTCTGTTTAGCTGATTGGAGAGCTGGCTTCCGCAGCTAGTGGCTCCATGACGATGACTTCTGTTTTGTTTGATCAAACGTTTTACTGCCGTGTTATGGACACCGTTTGGAAACAATTAAGGTATGTAAATAAACATTTACAGAATATTTCTGTGTAATTTGCTCATTTCACAATGTGCATAAATGCGGCTTATAATGTATAAGGGAATGTGTTTGTATTCTAAAAATTGGTGGGTGGGGCTTATATACCGGTGTGCTGTATCGTCTGGAAAATATGGAGTGATCGCAATCCTTTGACACCCCTAATTATGAGTTGTTTCATGCAGTATTTTGACATAACTTGTCTCCATCATAAACTTTATCGTGTCCGTCATCTCCAATCTCAACTTCTGTTTTGTTTGATCAGCCGTTTTACTGCCCTGTTACAGGCACCTTTTGGAAACAATTAAGGTATATGAATAAAAATATACAAAATATTTATGTGTAATTTACTGAGGTCCAAACATACATATCTGCAGTTTATAGTCTAGTGAGGCTTATATGTGGAAAAACATTTTTTTTTTTTTCAAAACTTTGTGGGTGTGGCTTATATACCGGTGTGCTCTATAGTCTGGAAAACACGAGGTGATCGCCATTCTTCGACACCCCAAATTTTGAGTTGTTTCATGCAGTATTTTTACATAACTTATCTCCATCATGATCTTTATCTTGTCCGTAATTTCCAATCTCAACTTCTGTTTTGTTAGATCAGCCGTTTTACTGCCGTTACAGGCACCTTTTGGAAACAATTATTAAATAAAAATATACAACATATTTGCAAATAACTAATTTCACAACGTACATATCTGCAGCTTATAGTCCAGTGCGACATATATATGGAAATGTGTTTTTCTTCTAAAATTTAGTGGGTGTGGCTTATATACCGGTGCGCTCTATGGTCGGGAAAAACGCAGGGTGATTGCAGTCCTCTGACACCACTAATTATGAGTTGATTCATGCAGTATTTTACATAATTTGTCTCCACCATAAACTTTATCTTGATTTCCATCCCCAATCTGGACTTCTATTTTGTTTGATCAGCCATTTTACTGCCCTGTTACAGGCACCTTTTGGAAAAAATTAAGGTATGAAAATAAACATTTACAGAATATTTCTGCACAATTAACTAATTTCACAACATATCTTTGTGCGGCTTATAGTCCAGTATGACTTACATATGGAAACATGTTTTTCTTATAAAAAAATGTGGGGTGCGGCTTAAATACCGGTGCGCTCTGTAGTCCGGAAATCACGTGGTGATTGCAGTCCTCGGACACCCCTAATTATGAGTTGTTTCATGCAGTATATTTACATAACTTGTCTCCATATCATAAACTTGATCTTGTCTGTCATCTCCAATCACGACTTCTGTTGTGTTTGATCAGCCGTTTTACTGCCCTGTTCCAGGCATTTTTCGAAACAATTAAGGTATGTAAATAAAAATATACAAAACATTTTTGGGGGAATTAACGCCTTTCACAACGTACATATCTGTGGCTTATACACCAATGCGGCTTATATATGGAAAAACATATATATATATTCTAAAACTTAGTGGGTGTGGCTTATATACCGGTGCACTCTATGCTCCGCAAAACACGGGGTGATTGTAGTCCTTGGACACCCCTAATTATGAGTTGTTTCATGCAGTAATTTGACATAACTTCTCTGCATCATAAACTTTATCTTGTGCGTGATTTCCATTGTTTTATCAGCCGTTTTAATGCCCTGTTACTGGCACCTTTTGGAAAGAATCATGGTATGTAAATAAAAATATACAAAATATTTATTTGGAATTAACTCATTTCACAGCGTACGTATCTGCGGCTTATAGTCTAGTGCGACTTATATATGGAAAAACATGTTTTTTCTTCTAAAACTTAGAGGGTGCGGCTTATAAACCTGTGCGCTCAATATTCCGGAAACTACGGGATGATCACAGTCCTTGGACACCACTAACTATGAGTTGTTTCATGCAGTATTTTTACATAACTTGTCTCCATTTTTTTTATTTTGTCTGTCATCTCCAATCCCGACTTCTATTTTGTTTGATCAGCCATTTTACTGCCCTGTCACAGGCACCTTTTGGAAACAATTAAGGTATGTAAATAAACATTTACAGAATATTTCTGCACAATTAACTAATTTCACAACATATCTATGTGCGGCTTATAGTCCAGTGTGACTTATATATGGAAACTGATTTTTCTTCTTTAAAAAAATGGGGGGTGCGGCTTAATTACCAATGCACTCAATAGTCCAGAAATCACGGGGTAAATGCAGTCCTTGAAAACCCCTAATTATGAGTTGTTTCATGCAGTATTTGGACATAACTTGTCCCCACCACAAACTTTATCTTGACCGTCATCTCCAATCTGGACTTCTATTTTGTTTGATCAGCCATTTTACTGCCCTGTCACAGGCACCTTTTGGAAACAATCAAGGTATGTAAGTAAACATTTCCAGAATATTTCTGCTCAATTAACTAATTTCACAACATATCTATGTGCGGCTTAAAGTCCAGTGCAACTTATATATGGAAACATGTTTTTCTTATAAAAAAATGTGGGGTGCAGCTTAAATACCGGTGCGCTCTGTAGTCCGGAAATCACGTGGTGATTGCAGTCCTTGGACACCCCTAATTATGAGTTGTTTCATGCAGTATTTTTACATAACTTGTCTCCATCATAAACTTTATCTTGTCCGTCATCTACAATCCCAACTTCTGTTTTGTTTGATCAGCCGTTTTACTGCCCTGTTCCAGGCAAATTTTGGAAACAATTAAGGTATGCAAATAAAAATGTACAGAATATTTCTGCACAATTAACTCATTTCACAACATATTTATGTGCAGCTTATAGTCCAGTGCGACTTATACATGGATAACTTGTTTTTCTTGAATTGGTGGGTGCGGCTTATATACCGGTGCGCTCTATAGTCCGGAAAACACGTAGTCCTTTGACACCCCTAAGTTTCAGTTGTTTCATGCAGTATTTTTACATCACTTGTCTCCATCGTAACCTTTATCTTGTTCGTCATCCCCGATTTCGTCGTAACTTTGCGTGACTCATGTTCGAAAAGGGCAGTCCTTCTACTCAAGTCTGGCGTGTTTTTTCGCTCATCAATAATTATTAACGTTGGCCCTTCAGTCTGAAGTATGATGTCGTCTGTTATCACCCACTTAGTCAA
>NC_084631.1:30830832-30840832 GCF_033978795.1 Nerophis ophidion | reverse complement strand
ATGGACTGTACTCTCACACTATTATGTTAGATTCACTATGGACTGGACTCTCACTATTATGTTAGATCCACTATAGACTGTACTCTCACACTATTATGTTAGATTCACTATGGACTGGACTCTCACTATTATGTTAGATCCACTATGGACCGGACTCTCACACTATTATGTTAGATTCACTATGGACTGGACTCTCACTATTATGTTAGAGCCACTATGGACTGGACTCTCACTATTATGTTAGATCCACTGTGGACCGGACTCTTACTATTATGTTAGATCCCCTATGGACTGGACTCTCACACTATTATGTTAGATCCCCTATGGACTGTACTCTCACACTATTATGTTAGATTCACTATGGACTGGACTCTCACTATTATGTTAGAGCCACTATGGACCGGACTCTCATACTATTATGTTAGATCCACTACGGACTGGACTCTCACTATTATGTTAGATCCACTGTGGACCGGACTCTCACACTATTATGTTAGGTCCACTATGGACTGAACTCTCATACTATTATGTTAGATCCACTATGGACTGGACTCTCACTATTATGTTAGATCCACTATAAACTGGACTCACACTATTATGTTAGATCCGCTATGGACTGGACTCTCACTATTATGTTAGATCCGCTATGGACTGTACTCTCACTATTATGGTATATCTACTATGGACTGGACTCTCACAATATTATGTTTGATCCACTATGGACTGGACTCTCATTTTTATGTTAGATCCACTATGGACAGGACTCCAACTATTATGTTAGGTCCGCTATGGACTGGACTCTCACTATTATGTTAGATCCACTTTGGACTGGATTATCTCTATTATGTTTTATCCACAATGGACTGGACTCTCACAATTATGTTGGATCCCCTTTGGACTGGACTTTCTCTATTTTGCTGGATCCACTATGGACTGGACTCTCATTATTATGTTAGATCTACTATGGACTGGACTCTCACAATTATGTTAGATCCACTTTGGACTGGACTCTCTCTATTTTGTTATATCCACAATGGGGTGGACTCCCACAATTATGTTGGATCCCCTTTGATCTGGACTTTCTCTATTATGCTGGATCCACTATGGACTGGACTCTCACTATTATGTTGGATCAGAAGTAACTCAAAGGGCTGGATTGCAAAACAACAAGTTTTTATTTATGTAATCAGAAATACAAAATATAAAGAAATCTGGACAAACAAAGAGACTAACAGAGCGGCGTACTTTCAACCCCCAGATCAAGGAACTGAAAGTGTAACAAACGATTAATCGAATATATACGTCATTGAGTCCGTCAACAACTACAGATACAATTAAAAATTGCAATGCTACTGATCATGTCTTCATGACTTACTGAACCAAGGCCTTGGCCTTAGAATTTCTAAAGCCGAGCATTGGCATCGCATGACCAGTGTTGAGATTCCCAAGGCTCACCAATGACATGCCACTTAGCATTGCTGCTGATAGCCAATAGCAGTCCTGCTAGCATTAAGTCAATCAATCAATCAATCAATGTTTACTTATATAGCCCTAAATCACTAGTGTCTCAAAGGGCTGCACAAACCACCACGACATCCTCGGTAGGCCCACATAAGGGCAAGGAAAACTCACACCCAGTGGGACATCGGTGACAATAATGACCCAGTGGGACGTCGGTGACAATGATGACTATGAGAACCTTAGAGAGGAGGAAAGCAATGGATGTCGAGCGGGTCTAACATGATACTGTGAAAGTTCAATCCACAATGGATCCAACACAGTCGCGAGAGTCCAGTCCAAAGCGGATCCAACACAGCAGCGAGAGTCCCGTTCACAGCGGAGCCAGCAGGAAACCATCCCAAGCGGAGGCGGATCAGCAACGCAGAGATTTCCCCAGCCGATACACAGGCAAGCAGTACATGGCCACCGGGTCGGACCGGACCCCCTCCACAAGGGAGAGTGGGACATAGAAGAAAAAGAAAAGAAACGGCAGATCAACTGGTCTAAAAAGGGAGTCTATTTAAAGGCTAGAGTATACAAATGAGTTTTAAGGTGAGACTTAAATGCTTCTACTGAGGTGGCATCTCGAACTGTTACCGGGAGGGCATTCCAGAGTACTGGAGCCCGAACGGAAAACGCTCTATAGCCCGCAGACCTTTTTTGGGCTTTGGGAATCACTAACAAGCCAGAGTCCTTTGAACGCAGATTTCTTGCCGGGACATATGGTACAATATAATCGGCAAGATAGGATGGAGCTAGACTGTGTAGTATTTTATACGTAAGTAGTAAAACCTTAAAGTCACATCTTAAGTGTACAGGAAGCCAGTGCAGGTGAGCCAGTACAGGCGTAATGTGATCAAACTTTCTTGTTCTTGTCAAAAGTCTAGCAGCCGCATTTTGTACCAACTGTAATCTTTTAATGCTAGACATGGGGAGACCCGAAAATAATACGTTACAGTAGTCGAGGCGAGACGTAACAAACGCATGGATAATGATCTCAGCGTCTTTAGTGGACAGAATGGAGCGAATTTTAGCGATATTACGGAGATGAAAGAAGGCCGTTTTAGTAACGCTTTTATTGTGTGCCTCAAAGGAGAGAGTTGGGTCGAAGATAATACCCAGATTCTTTACCGTGTCGCCTTGTTTAATTGTTTGGTTGTCAAATGTTAGAGTTGTATTATTAAATAGGGTTCGGTGTCTAGCAGGACCGATAATCAGCATTTCCGTTTTTTTGGCGTTGAGTTGCAAAAAGTTAGCGGACATCCATTGTTTAATTTCATTTAGACACGCCTCCAGCAAACTACAATCCGGCGTGTTGGTCAGCTTTAGGGGCATGTAGAGTTGGGTGTCATCAGCATAACAGTGAAAACTAATACCGTATTTGCGTATGATGTCACCCAGCGGCAGCATGTAGATGCTGAAGAGTGCAGGGCCAAGGACCGAACCCTGGGGAACTCCACACGTTACCTTAACGTAGTCCGAGGTCACATTGTTATGGGAGACACACTGCATCCTATCAGTAAGATAAGAGTTAAACCAAGACAGGGCTAAGTCCGACATACCAATTCGTGTTTTGATACGTTCTAATAAAATATTATGATCGACGGTATCGAAAGCAGCGCTAAGATCGAGGAGCAGCAACATAGATGACGCATCAGAATCCATCGTTAGCAATAGATCATTAGTCATTTTTGCGAGGGCTGTCTCCGTGGAGTGATTTGCCCTGAAACCGGATTGAAAGGTTTCACATAGATTGTTAGACGCTAAGTGTTAATTTAACTGCTCCGCAACAATTTTTTCAAGGATTTTTGAAATAAAGGGAAGGTGAGACACCGGCCGGTAGTTTACCATGAGGTCAGGATCGAGGTTAGGTCTTTTAAGAAGAGAATGAATAACCGCTTTTTTGAATGCTAGGGGAACAGTGCCCGAGGAGAGTGATAAGTTTTTAATATTTAGCACTGATGGACCTAATAATACAAAGAGCTCCTTGATCAGTTTCCCAGGAAGAGGGTCAAGTAAACATGTTGTCTGTTTTATTCCATTTACACGTTGTAACAATTCCTCTAATGTTATTTCCTCAAAATGAGAGAAACTATTTTGGAGGGCAGTATCCGCCGTATATACAATCGTGTCAGTGTTAATAGAACTCCGTTGTAGCTGGGACGCATTGTCTTTAATCTCCTTTCTAATGACTTCAATTTTCTTACTAAAGAATTGCATAAAGTCATCAGCTGAGTGGGTTGAGCTACTGGAAGGGGTCCCTTGTTGGGTTAGCGATGCTACCGTACTAAACAAAAATTTAGGATCGTTTTTATTACGGTGGATGAGATTTGAGTAATATTTAGCTTTAGCTAAGGTAAGCATGCGTTTATAAGTTATTAAACCATCACTCCATGCTTGATGGTGCACCTCAAGTTTAGTCGTGCGCCATTTGCGTTCCACCTTTCTACATAATAATTTCTGAGCTCTAGTTTCTTCTGTAAACCACGGGGTGCGCTTTTTTGGAGCCTTTTTTAACTTGAGCGGTGCTATGTTATCAATGGTTTCGCGCAGGGCGTCGTTAAAGTTGTTAGTGAGGTTATCAATAGAGCCCACATACTTTGGGAATGGTGCCATTACCGAGGACAGTAGGTCAGCAAGAGTTGTCGTTGTGGCCATATTAATGTTGCGGCTGCTATAGCAGTTATTATCATTATTAGTTTGACGAACATGCGTCTGAACCTCGAATTTTATAAGGTAATGATCGGACAATACTTTAGTAAACGGGAGTATCGTAACTTTGGAAACGGTGATACCCCTGACAAGCACTAGGTCTATCGTATTACCGTTGCGATGCGTGGGTTCATTTATTATTTGTGTGAGACCACAGCTATCAATTACAGTCTGGAGCGCTACGCACGGTGGGTCCGATGGGGTATTCATATGGATATTAAAGTCCCCCATTATGATTATATTATCGGCGTGTGTCACTAGATCAGCAACGAACTCTGAGAATTCATTGATAAAGTCCGAATAGGGCCTTGGGGGGTGGTAGATAACAGCCAGGTGTAGAGGCAGCGGTGTGACAGACCTCGTAGTAAGCGCCTCAAACGATTTATATTTATTATTTATGTTAGGACTAAGGTTAAAGTTTTCGTTGTATATTAGTGCGACCCCCCCACACCTTTTAAGCGGACGGGCAATATGCGCATGTGTAAAGTTAGGAGGACATGCCTCATTTAGCGCAAAAAAATCGTTTGGTTTATGCCAGGTTTCGCTGAGACCGATGACGTTAAGATTGTTGTCTCTGATAATATCATTAACAAACAACGTTTTGGGAGACAATGATCTTATGTTTAAAAAACCTATATTATAGGTAGTGGGCTGTTTTAGGGAGTTTTTGATCAAATTATCTGTAGTATTAATATTAATAATGTTGTGTTTATTATGCCCAGTGCATTTAGTATAGTTACGACCATATCTAGGAATTGATACGACAGGAATTTTCCGATTGTTTGATTGTTGCTTTGATAAACAAGTGGCGAAATCGAGTACAGATCGGCCTCGTGTCTCGCGCCCAAGTCCGCCAATCCAGAGATGTGTTATTGACGAGGCAGGGGTTGCAGATGGAGTGCACCGAAAAGTTGCTCTCCCAAAGTAAACTTAGCCACCGTGTTGTTAGCATTGTTCACTCTCAACCCGGAAATGAAACTCCTACTTGTTGACAATCTTCATCGATCACAGGGTTTGTAAATCGAGAGGTTTGTACCGTGGAGCGTATTTCTCCGTCAGAAACAATGTAAATATGAATAAAAACTACACATTTTAGTGACAGTTTGCACAATTTGAACACAATATAAAGTATTGGATTTTAAACAAACATAATGAGGTGGCGTCTTGTCCAGGGCCTACCCCACCTTCCGCCCGAATACAGCTGAGATAGGCTCTGGCACCCCTCACTACCCCAAAAGGGACAAGCAGTAGAAAATGGATGGATGGATGAATGGATGGATGGTGAAGCAACAAACTGGGTGTTGTCCAAACTGTCCGGGCCCGAGGCCAGAACAAGAAAAAGTATACTTTACCCCAGGACAGCTGTGGCTACAGATGTAGCTTACCACCACCAGGTGGGAATGAATGATGGGTTCCCACTTCTCTGTGAGCGCTTTGAGTATATAATAATAGAAAAAGCGTGATATAAATCTAACCCATTATTATTATTATTATTATTAGTAACTGTCTTTGTGTAAAAGGTATTTAAAGAGAGTTGTCCAGGAAGACAGCAGAGGATTAATCAGGCCCATACTCTTTCTCCTGGAAACTGCAGTTCCAGTCTGAGCAGCCGAGATGGGCTTTAGCACCCCCCCCCCCCCCGCGACCCTCAAAGGGACAAGCGGTAGCAAAATGGATGGATGGATAACAAGGGAAGGATACTTTAACAATAACAACAAGGCTAACTGTCCTATACAGCAGTGGTCCCCAAACACCGGGCCGCAGAAGATTTTTTTATTAATTTTTATTAAAAAAAAAAAATAAAAAATAAAAAAAAAGTTTTTTTTTTTTTTTTATTAAATCAACATAAAAAACACAATATACACTTACAATTAGTGCACCAACCACAAAAACATCACTTTTTCATGAGAGAGAAAAAATAAAAATAAAACAAATTTTTAAAAAAAGTATTCCTCCACCACCGCGCCCCCACCCCGCGGGACAAATTATTAAGCGTTGACCGGTCCGCGGATATAAAAAGGTTGGGGACCACTGCTATACAGTATGCTCTACTCTGCCAACCCACACACAGACGATACTTTGGTGCCCTCACAAATGTTCAGAAATCACACAAATCCTTAACTTTAACAACCAAAATTGCTCTAATAATAAACATTTTGAAAGCAAAACCAATTTAGAGCACATTAATATCGGCAAAAGAGCAGCTCACGAGCAAACTTGCAACACCTCCCGATTTTCCCGGGAGACTCCTGAATTTCAGTGCCCATCCCGAAAATCTGAACCATCGCAACCATTCTCCCGAATTTCTCCCAATTTCCACCTGCACAACAATATTGGGGGCGTGCCTTAAAGTAGCTTTAGCGTCCTCTACAACCTGTCGTCACGTCCGCTTTTCCTCCATACAGACAGCGTGCCGGCCCAGTCACACAATATCTGCGGTTTTCACAAACACACACACACACACACACACACACACACACACACACACACACACACACAAGCATACTTGTTCAACAGCCATCTTGTTCATCAGCCATAAAGGTCACACTGAAGATGGCCGTATAAACAACAAACATTGTTTCAAATATGCGCCACACTGTGAACCCACGCCAAACAAGAATAACAAACATTTTTGGAGAACGTCCGCAATGTAACAACATAAACACAGCGGTACAAATACCTAGAACCCCTTGCAGCACTAACTCTTCCGGGACGCTACAATATACACCCCCGCTTCCACCAAACCCCACCCCCACACCATGTACAAGTTTCTAAGATAGCAAGTAGAGGGGCTCGTGAATTACAAAACCCAAAACCAGTGAAGTTGTCACGTTGTGTAAATGGTAAATAAAAACTAAATACAATGATTTGGAAATCCTTTTCAATCTATATTCAGTCGAATAGACTGCAAAGACAAGATATTTAATGTTTGAACTGGAAAACTTTATTTATTGCAAATATTAGCTAATTTGAAATTTGATGCCTGCAATATTTTTCAAAGAAGCTGGCACAAGTGGCAAAAAAAGACTGAGGAATGCTAATCAGACATTTATTTGGAACATCACACAGGTGAACGGGCTAGTTGGGAACAGGTGGGTGCCATGATTGGGTATCAAAGCAGCTTCCATGAAATGCTCAGTCATTCACAAACCAGGACGGGGCGGGGGTCACCACTTTATCAACAAATGCGTGAGCAAAAAATTGTCGAACAGTTTAAGAACACCATTTCTCAACGAGCTATTGCAAGGAATATAGGGATTTCACCATCTATGGTCCATAATATCATCAAACTTTTCAGACAATCTGGGGAAATCACGGCACACGATCTTCGATCCCTCAGGCGGTAATGCATAAAAAAGTGACATCAGTGTGTAAAGGATATCACCACATGGGCTCAGGAATTTTTCAGAAAAGTACTGTCAGTAACTGCAGTACATCTTAGTTAAAACTCTACTATGCAAAGCCAGAGCAATTTATCAACAACACCCAGAAACACTGCGGTCTTCGCTGGGCCCGAGCTCATCTAAGATGGACCGATGCAAAGTGGAAAAGTCTTCTGTGATCTGACGGTTCACACATTTCAAACTGGAACCGTGAACGTTGTGTCCTCCGGAACAAAGACTAGAAGAACCATCCGGATTGTTATAGGCGCCAAGTTGAAAAGCTAGCATCTGTGATGGTATGGGGGTGTATTAGTGCCCAAGGCATGGGTAACTTACACATCTGTGAAGGCACCATTAATGCTGAAATGTACATACTGATTTTGGAGCAACATTATCAACGTTATCATGGACGCCCCTGCTTATTTCTGCAAGACAATGCCAAGCCACGTGTTGCAAAAGCGTGGCTTCATCGTAAAAGAGCGCGGGTACTAGACTGGCCTGCCTGTAGTCCAGAACTGTTTCCCATTGAAAACGTGTGGCGCATTATGAAGCTTAAACGGACACCCCGGACTGTTGAACAACTTAAGGATGTTGTTGTGGTTTTTGCAGCCCTTTGAGACACTTGTAATTTATGGCTGATTGATTGATTGATTAAGCTGTACATCAAGCAAGAATGGGAAATAATTCCACATGTAAAGCTTCAAAAAATGGTCTCCTCAGTTCCCAAACGTTTACTGAGTGTTGTTAAAAGGAAAGGCCATGTAACACAGTGGTTAAAATGCATCTTTTTTGCAATGTGATGCTGCCATTAAATTCTAAGTTAATGATTATTCAAACAAAAAAAAAAATAGCTCCCTTAAAAGGTCTAACTTGCACTTTTAAATAGTCGAACCTCGTACTTACTTGTGTTTGGCAATATCTATTATTTTATTAAGATTCCAGGCAACAAGCTCATTCGACTCAAACGAAACTGACTCCGAGCAAAGATGAGTGGGGAACAATTCCTGCAGTGAGATCAAAGGAGGAGCAATTGCATTTAATCCTTTAATATCCAGCGGAGGGGCAAACTCTTGACCTTAAATCCTGCGCCATCTTGGAAAGGTGTCTCAGGAGATAAATTCAAATATCATCACAGGCCTCCATGGGTTATTATTATTATATATTTGATGGAGTACAGTACAATATGCCAGAGTGATGTCAAGTGTCACAAGCACATTTGGTGGCAATATAAGAAATATTTGCTCGAGCAGGAAGATCACACACGCGCACACACACACACACACACACACACACACACACACACACACACACACACACACACACACACACACACACACACACACACACACACACACACACACACACACACACACACACATATTGGTCATATGCATGATTAAAGAGGGGTACCTCAGTCCAGGACTTTTTCGAGATAAACGCTATCTTTAGGCTGATTTTTAGGCAATAAGTTGCAAGCTAAAAATTATATTACTGGCATCCCAGCCATTATTTCTAATTTGGTACTTATTTTTGATGAATTTTGAAATTGTTATTACTATTATTATTTTTTTTAAATTACCACCTTTATTTCTTGAATGTAGTTATTTTTTTTATAAAACTTAAAAGTACGATTGTTTTTTTTTTTTTTATGTTGTTTCTTATGTTGCTTATTATTGATGAAGATTAAAAACAATAATTTTTATTTTAAATGCTTTATTACACCTGGGGATAGGTTGATTGGTAACACTAAATTGGACCTAGTGTGTGAATGTGAGTGTGAATGTTGTCTGTCTATCTGTGGTGGCCCTGCGATGAGGTGGCGACTTGTCCAGGGTGTACCCCGCCTTCCGCCCGATTGTAGCTTAGATAGGCGCCAGCGCCCCCCGCGACCCCAAAAGGGAATGAGCGGTAGAAAATGGATGGATGGATGGACCAACATTTTTTTTCTTAAATTGTACTTATTGTTGATGAATCTTAAAATGTTTATTTTATTTTTATTTGTTTAAGAATTACCACCATTATTTCTTTAATTGAAGTTTTTCTTTTATAAGTTCTTATTGTATTGTTTTTTTCAAGGATTACCACCATTAGCCCTTCAATTGTACTTTTTTTTTTAAGAATCTTACTTTTTTTAATTTAATGTTTTTATTACATTATTGCTTTTAAGAATTACCATCATTTCTGATATTGTACTTATTTTTCAATAAGTATTATAATTGTTGTTTTATGATTATATTGTTTTCTGTAAGAATTACCACCATTATTTCTTGAATGTTACTTATTTTTAAAGAATCTCAACATTATTTTCTTTAGTTTGAATGTTTTATTAGATGGTATTTTTTAAGAATTACCACCATTATTTCTTAGATTGTAGTTAATTTTTTAATAAAACTTAAAGATTATTA
>NC_084631.1:30758332-30825832 GCF_033978795.1 Nerophis ophidion | reverse complement strand
ACGTAAATCAACTTGAATCCATCCCTGATCGTGTTGTTACACCCTCCGACAACACACCGACGAGGCATGATGTCTCCAAGGTACAGAAAACAGTAAAAAAAACGGAAAATAACAGCTGATTAGACTCGATGTGGTAGAGAAACATGGCTTTGACGACCGATGTGACGTCAAGTTGTGACGTCATCGCAAAGAGAGCGATAAACAGAAAGGCGTTTAATTCGCCAAAATTCACCCATTTAGATTTCGGAAATCGGTTAAAAAAATTAATTTAATTAAACAGTCGGATTCCCCTGGTCCGCACCAGTTCTAAGTCAGCTGCTAGGCGCCAGCCGAGGCCACCCGGCAGGACACCTTGCCGGGGTCCGGAGCCGAGGTCCCTTCACCCAGGAGGGCCCCACCGGGAGCCGTAGCTGAGGTGATCCGTGAGAAGGGCCCGACGCACGTCCAGGGTCACCACCGCTCCCGCCGCACCAACACCCCGCCTGACGGCGACACGCGTCCGGCACCGGCGGCACGGCCGCCCCCCATTACCCGCACGGCCGCCCCCCCCCCAGTGAGGGGGGGGCACCAGCACACGCGGGCGGTAGAGCGACCGAGGCCACCGGCGCGGACGCGCCGCACGCAACCGCGGGTCCGAACGGGAGGCGAGGGCGGGCAGCGGGGCGACGGCTCCCCCAGCCGCGGCACGTGCCCAGCCCCGCTTCGCACCCCAGCCCAACCGACCCAGCCCTTAGAGCCAATCCTTGTCCCGAAGTTACGGATCTGTCTTGCCGACTTCCCTTACCCGCCTTGTTCTAACATGCCAGAGGCTGTTCACCTTGGAGACCTGCTGCGGATATGGGTACGGCCTGGCACGAGATTTACACCTTCTCCCCGGATTTTCAAGGGCCGGCGAGAGCTCACCGGACGTCGCCGCAACCGCGACGCTTTCCAGCTCCTCTCTGAGCTGCAACCTTATCGTGGTAGAGGAGTTTGCGTGTCCCAATGATCCTAGGAGCTATGTTGTCCGGGGGCATAAACCCCCCTGGTAGGGTCTCCCAAGGCAAACAGGTTCTAGGTGAGGGATCAGACAAAGAGCAGCTCGAAGACCTTTATGAAGAAGAAAAATCATGGACCCAGATTTCCCTCGCCCGGACGCGGGTCACCGGGGCCCCCCTCTGGAGCCAGGCCCGGAGGTGGGGCACGATGACGAGCGCCTGTTCCCATGGGGGCCGGCCGGGCACAGCCCGAAGAGGCAACGTGGGTCACCCCTCCAATGGGCTCACCACCCATAGCAGGGGCCATAGAGGTCGGGTGCAATGTGAGCTGGGCGAAAGCCGAAGGCAGGGCACTTGGCGGTCCGATCCTCGGCTACAGAAGCTAGCTCTTGGGATGTGGAACGTCACGTCACTGGGGGGGAAAGAGCCTGAGCTAGTGCGCGAAGTCGAGAAATTCCGGCTGGATATAGTCGGACTCACTTCAACGCACAGCAAGGGCTCTGGAACCACTTCTCTCGAGAGGGATTGGACCCTCTTCCACTCTGGCGTTGCCGGCAGTGAGAGGCGACGGGCTGGGGTGGCAATTCTTGTTTCTCCCCGGCTCAAAGCCTGTACGTTGGAGTTCAACCCGGTGGACGAAAGGGTAGCCTCCCTCCGCCTTCAGGTGGGGGGACGGGTCCTGACTGTTGTTTGTGCTTATGCACCAAACAGCAGTTCAGAGTACCCACCCTTTTTGGGAACACTCGAGGGAGTACTGGAGAGTGCTCCCCCGGGTGATTCCTTTGTCCTACTGGGAGACTTCAACGCTCACGTTGGCAACGACAGTGAAACCTGGAGAGGCGTGATTGGGAAGAATGGCCGCCCGGATCTGAACCCGAGTGGTGTTTTGTTATTGGACTTTTGTGCTCGTCACAGTTTGTCCATAACAAACACCATGTTCAAACATAAGGGTGTCCATATGGGCACTTGGCACCAGGACACCCTAGGCCGCAGTTCCATGATCGACTTTGTAGTTGTGTCATCGGATTTGCGGCCTCATGTTTTGGACACTCGGGTGAAGAGAGGGGCGGAGCTTTCTACCGATCACCACCTGGTGGTGAGTTGGCTGCGATGGTGGGGGAGGATGCCGTACAGACCTGGGAGGCCCAAACGCATTGTGAGGGTCTGCTGGGAACGTCTGGCAGAGTCTCCTGTCAGACAAAGTTTCAATTCCCACCTCCGGAAGAACTTTGAACATGTCACGAGGGAGGTGCTGGACATTGAGTCCGAGTGGACCATGTTCCGCACCTCTATTGTCGAGGCGGCAGATCAGAGCTGTGGCCGCAAGTTAGCTGGTGCCTGTCGGGGCGGCAATCCTAAAACCCCTTGGTGGACACCAGCGGTGAGGGATGCCGTCAAGCTGAAAAAGGAGTCCTATCGGGTCCTTTTGGCTCATAGGACTCCGGAGGCAGTGGACAGGTACCGACAGGCCAAGCGGTGTGCAGCTTCAGCGGTCGCGGAGGCAAAAACTCGGACATGAGAGGAGTTCGGGGAAGCCATGGAAAACGACTTCCGGACGGCTTCGAAGCGATTCTGGACCACCGTCCGCCGCCTCAGGAAGGGGAAGCAGTGCACTATCAACACCGTGTATGGTGCGGATGGTGTTCTGCTGACCTCAACTGCGGATGTTGTGGATAGGTGGAAGGAATACTTCGAATACCTCCTCAATCCCACCAACACGTCTTCCTATGAGGAAGCAGTGCCTGGGGAATCTGTGGTGGACTCTCCTATTTCTGGGGCTGAGGTCGCTGAGGTAGTTAAAAAGCTCCTCGGTGGCAAGGCCCCAGGGGTGGACGAGATCCGCCCGGAGTTCCTTAAGGCTCTGGATGCTGTGGGGCTGTCTTGGTTGACAAGACATTGCAGCATCGCGTGGACATCGGGGGCGGTACCTCTGGATTGGCAGACCGGGGTGGTGGTTCCTCTCTTTAAGAAGGGGGACCGGAGGGTGTGTTCCAACTATCGTGGGATCACACTCCTCAGCCTTCCCGGTAAGGTTTATTCAGGTGTACTGGAGAGGAGGCTACGTCGGAAAGTCGAACCTCGGATTCAGGAGGAACATTGTGGTTTTCGTCCTGGTCGTAGAACTGTGGACCAGCTCTATACTCTCGGCAGGGTTCTTGAGGGTGCATGGGAGTTTGCCCAACCAGTCTACATGTGCTTTGTGGACTTGGAGAAGGCATTCGACCGTGTCCCTCGGGAAGTCCTGTGGGGTGTGCTCAGAGAGTATGGGGTATCGGACTGTCTTATTGTGGCGGTCTGTTCCCTGTACGATCAGTGCCAGAGCTTGGTCCGCATTGCCGGCAGTAAGTCGAACACATTTCCAGTGAGGGTTGGACTCCGCCAAGGCTGTCCTTTGTCACCGATTCTGTTCATAACTTTTATGGACAGAATTTCTAGGCGCAGTCAAGGCGTTGAAGGGTTCCGGTTTGGTGACCGCAGGATTAGGTCTCTGCTTTTTGCAGATGATGTGGTCCTGATGGCTTCATCTGACCGGGATCTTCAGCTCTCGCTGGATCGGTTCGCAGCCGAGTGTGAAGTGACCGGAATGAGAATCAGCACCTCCAAGTCCGAGTCCATGGTTCTCGCCCGGAAAAGGGTGGAATGCCATCTCCGGGTTGGGGAGGAGACCCTGCCCCAAGTGGAGGAGTTCAAATACCTAGGAGTCTTGTTCACGAGTGAGGGAAGAGTGGATCGTGAGATCGACAGGCGGATCGGTGCGGCGTCTTCAGTAATGCGGACGTTGTACCGATCCGTTGTGGTGAAGAAGGAGCTGAGCCGGAAGGCAAAGCTCTCAATTTACAGGTCGATCTACGTTCCCATCCTCACCTATGGTCATGAGCTTTGGGTCATGACCGAAAGGATAAGATCACGGGTACAAGTGGCCGAAATGAGCTTCCTCCGCCGTGTGGCGGGGCTCTCCCTTAGAGATAGGGTGAGAAGCTCTGCCATCCGGGAGGAACTCAAAGTAAAGCCGCTGCTCCTCCACATCGAGAGGAGCCAGATGAGGTGGTTCGGGCATCTGGTCAGGATGCCACCCGAACGCCTCCCTAGGGAGGTGTTTAGGGCACGCCCAACCGGTAGGAGGCCACGGGGAAGACCCAGGACACGTTGGGAAGACTATGTCTCCCGGCTGGCCTGGGAACGCCTCGGGATCCCCCGGGAAGAGCTAGACGAAGTGGCTGGGGAGAGGGAAGTCTGGGTTTCCCTGCTTAGGCTGTTGCCCCCGCGACCCGACCTCGGATAAGCGGAAGATGATGGATGGATGGATGGATGGTTAAAAAAATATATGGGCTTTTTTCTGCAACATCAAGGTATTTATTGACGCTTAAATAGGTCTGGTGATAATGTTCCCCTTTAATCGCACAGGAAGCCAGTGCAGGTGAGCCAGTACAGGCATAATATGATCAAACTTTCTTCTTCTTATAAAAAGTCTAGCAGCCGCCTTTTGTACTAACTGTAGTCTTTTAATGCTAGACATGGGGAGACCCGAAAATAATACGTTACAGTAATCGAGGCGAGACGTAACAAACGCATGGATAATGATCTCAGCGTCTTTAGTGGACAAAATGGAGCGAATTTTAGCGATATTACAGGGATGAAAGACGGCCGTTTTAGTAACGCTTTTAGTGTTGCCGATCAACCTATCCCCAGGTGCATGTCTTTGAAGGTGGAAGGAAGTCAGAGTACCTGGAGGGAACCCACGCAGTTATGAGGGAGCACATGCAAACACCACACAGAAAGATCCCGAGTCCGGGATTAAACTCAAGACTACTCTGGATTTTTGTGTTGTGAGGCACATGCACCACCGTGCTGCCCTGTTGCGTGACTTGTGAGGGCTTCCTACCAGATGTTGCTAATGTCGTCACACTTCCTCCTAAAACGCAAATTTGGATTCCTTTAGAACATTGGTGTCAAACTCTGGCCCGCGGGCCAAATTTGGCCCACCGTGTAATTTAATTTGGCCCTTAAGGTAATATTAAATTAACATTAGAGCTCACCCGCCGGTATTATACAGCAGTGGTGCCGCTGTAACTAATACCGCTAATACTCTTACTTGCCAACCCTCCCGATTTTCCCAGAAGACTCCCGAATTTCAGTGCCCCTCTCGAAAATCTCCCAGGGGCAACCATTCTCCCGAATTTATCCCGATTTCCACCCGGACAACAATATTGAGGACCCATCCTTTATCGTACTCTACAACCTGTCGTCATGTCCTCTTTTCCTCCCTACAAACAGCGTGCCAGCCCAGTAACATAATATATGTGGCTTTTACGCACAGAAATGAATGCACGCATACTTGGTCAACACCCATACTGAAGGTGGCCGTGTAAACAACTTTAACACTGTTACAAATATGCGCCACACTGTGAACCCACACCAAACAAGAATGACAAACATATTTCAGGAGAGCATTCACAACATAAACAGAACAGAACAAACAACCAGAACCCCTTGCAGCACTAACTCTTCCGGGACGCTACACTATACAACCCCCCCTTCCCCCTCGCTACCAGCATTTTTTTATTTTCATTTTATTTAATATGCCATTGATATTCTTTTGTTTGTTTTTTGTAATTTGATTTTGCACTGGGGCTTCACGGTGGCAGAGGGGTTAGTGCGTCTGCCTCACAATACGAAGTTCCTGCAGTCCTGGGTTCAAATCCAGGCTCGGGATCTTTCTGTGTGGAGTTTGCATGTTCTCCCGTGAATGCGTGGGTTCCCTCCGGGTACTCCGGCTTCCTCCCACTTCCAAAGACATGCACCTGGGGATAGGTTGATTGGCAACACTAAATTGGTCCTAGTGTGTGAATGTGAGTGTGAATGTTGTATGTCTATCTGTGTTGGCCTTGCAATGAGGTGGCGACTTGTCCATGGTGTACCCCGCCTTCCGCCCGATTGTAGCTGAGATAGGCGCTAGCGCCCCCCGCGACCCCTAAAAGGGAATAAGCGGTAGAAAATGGATGGATGGGATGGATGGATTTTGCACTGTTAAGTTGTATAAGCGTTGCTCGTTTTATATATGATTTGCTCGTTTAAAGCAAATCAGTTTAGCAAACTGAGCAATAATTAACGTTTTTATTCTTGCACTTTCTCTGGCTACTTGAATGTTTGATTCATTCATTATTGTTATTTTATTTTCAAATGTATTATTAGCCTTTGGAAAAAAGTTTATTTTAATACTTACCTCAGAGGGCTGCAAATAGAAAAGCGGCATTACATTTTTATTCAAATTGTATTTGATATGCCATTGATATTTTTTAATTATCCATTCATCCATTTTCTACCGCTTATTCCTTTTTGGAGTATTATTATTATTATTTGAAACTCGATTTTGCATGTCACTATAAAGTAACATAAGCTTTGCTTGTTCAATATTCATTGCAAAACTTGTTTAGGTCCTATTAAAAGGTTAATTCGTTCAATTTTGGCCCGCCGAGACCCCAAAAGGGAATAAGCGGTAGGAAATGGATGGATGGATGGGCTTTGTTCAGTCTTTACATTTTGGCCCACTCTGTATGAGTTTAACAACACAACCCTTTAGAACATGCGATTGTTCCAACGAAACAAAGCACACAATAACGCAACGTAATCTAGCACGGTGTGTTTCAACCACTGCGCCGCGGCACACTAGCGTGCCGTGGGAGATTGTCTCATTTCATCTACGTGCGTTACGAATAATTTTTGAAAACCAATAATTATAGTCCATCCATTCCCTACCCGGGTGTAGATCCACGGCAAGCCGGCCTTCTTAAAGGGACAGGCACGCCCCTCCCGGAACACCTGCTTCCCTCCTCTGCGTCACCGAAATCCGACAAAATGACTCTGCAAATGATGTTTTGTTGTTGAGTGTCGGTGCTCTCTAGAGCTAGGCCGAGTTACCATTTAATACTCTGTCATATCGGTAGGTGGCAGCCGGTAACTAATTGCTTTGTAAATGACGTAAACATCAGGAGGCAGACTGCAGGTAAAAAGGTGTCTAATGCTTAAACCAAAAATGAACTTCCTAAGAAAAGGGATTGAAGCTTAGGGAACAAAACTAAAACTGAACTGGCTAGAAAATGTAAACAAAACCCCCAACACAGTCTCTTCAGCCTCCTACCATCAGGCAGACAATACAGGAGCCTGAAATCCAGGACTACGAGACTGACAAACAGTTTCTACCCACAGGCCATCAGGCTTGTAAATGCTAACTTGTGAATGCTAGCTCTCCCCCCCCCATTTTTACTTTGTCTTTTTGAACAAAAGACAGCTACCTTGACCTGTGAACCATCACTGTAGACACTTTTCACCTTTGATCATTAAAGACACTTTAACTGCTGCTGAGACCCAAGGTCACCTCCATATTTATACTGTTGACTGTCAATCAGAATGTGCAATAATGTTATGTTACTTACTGTGCCTTGTTTATACATTTTTATTTTTGATTTTAAGCTAAGTACTGTGTGACTTGTTGAAGGGTGGACTAGCAAAGTAAGATTTTCATTGTACGGCAAACTGTCTGTTTAACTGTGCATATGACAATAAACAATCTTGAATCTTGAAAAACAGAATGCTGGACGACAGCAAAGACTTACTGTGGAGCAAAGACAGCGTCCACAAAGTACATCCGAACATGACATGATAATCAAAAATGTCCCCACAAAGAAGGACAAAAGCAACTGAACTATTCTTGATTGCTAAAACAAAGCAAACCGTATTTCCTCGAATTGCCGCCGGGGTGCTAATTAATTTGAAACATCTTCTCACTCCGGCGATTACCAAAGGCATGCGGTAAAGTAAAGGTCTTTGCTTAAAAATTAGAGTGTGATGTAAGGATACCATCATGAAAAGCACATTTAATTAAAAAAAAAACGTTATTATTGTCATACCTTTACTTATAAATGAAGTCCATGCGCAGCTCCTTCTGATCAAAAGCATTGATAACTTGTTTATAGAAGTCTTCCTTATCTTTCTTCAGTTTTAAAAGTCTCTCTAGTCTCGATGGAGATCTTTCTTTATTACCTCCTGCTTCGATTGAAAGTCCAGTTTAGAAAACTGTTTTATTTTAGATATGTAATCCTCCATGTTAAAAGTGCAAGCGAGAGGAAAAAATAAACACACGCTGATCACTCTTGCTGCTTGTTGTCACTTCTTCTGCAGCCGAGTAGTCGCGAGAAGGATCACTAGCGCCCTCTACCACCAGGAGGCGGGAGTCATTTAATGACTCCTATTTGACACACGCAGCCACGGTATATTAATAAAACATAGCTGCTTATTGTTCTTTTTAGCATATTCAATAGCTTGGACCTTAAATCCTACTGAATAGCTCTTAATCTTCTTCCCTTTATGCGATTTCAAATTATTGAAATCAGCCTCCTCCATTTTAAAAATGATGACAGGTGAAGTGTCACTCGTGACGTGATGAGTTTGATCCAGCGGAAATTCTAGGCATATGCTAATTATTTAGCGAAACGAGTTTGACCCGGCGGAAATTCCAGACGTGTGCTAATAAAAATAATGTTTTGGGGAACGAGTTTGACCCGGCGTTAATCCTGAGCCGGCGGTAATGCTAAGCATGCGCTAATTATTTTGCGAAACGAGTTTGACCCGGCAGTAATTCTAGGCAGGCGTATACAAAATACCCGGTGGCAATTCAAGGAAATACGGTATGCAGGAAATAGCGCTCAAAGAAACACATGAAAATACTAAAAGGAAAACACCCCAAAAAAGGGGAAAAAACACTAAAATAGGAGCACAAGACAATAATTAAAACACTACACGAAGGAAAACAGTAAAAAACTCAAAATAAGTCAGGGGGTGACAGTACACCTACTTTGAGACAAGAACTATACTGTATTGATGCATGGTTTGCTATGGTTCAAAGTCATACCCGATGACTTCTTACTGTCAACTAAGTTTTGTTTTTTGATGATGTGTGCTTCCGGATTTTTCCAACGCAAAAAAGTTTGCCTTGGCTCAAAAAAGGTTGAACAACTCTGATCGAGCAGACCTTACAGTGGTCAGAATCAAGCGTTTCCAAAGAAAAAAAATCCCACCTTGATTTTAAGTTTACCCAAAAGTTTTTCAATGTTAGATTTAAAAGCCAAGTTTTCATCAATAACAATCCCCAAGGACTTATATGTCTTGACCATTTCAAGCATACTTGCCAACCTTGAGACGTACAAATTCGAGATATGGGTGGGGGGTGTATATATTTTCCAAATATATCATATAAATAATCCGTTCATGAATGAGTATATCCGTTCGGCCACCGTGTTCAATGGAGTCTGATCTACAAAATTTGCAGGCAGCATACCCCTTCCCCTTCGAGCTGTCCTGGATGAACTGAAATGATTTTTTCACAATCATTTTGGAACTTGCAAGCGAACTTCTCCTTCTTACTCGTCATCGCCATGTCTCTTATTTGTTATTCTGCTTCGTCTCTGTTATGTTTTTGGACATGGCTACTTGCCGTAGTTTTGAAGCAATGCATGAGGGGAATTCGTATGGTTGTGTGTCAGTGTAAAAACGTGCCGGCTGAGAAATAGCTCCGTGCCTGCCTACTTTATGGGTTATAGATCAACCTATGGATAACAGAGACATATATAATAGTCTCCTTTTCAGGTGAGAGAGGACGCTAAAGGCAGTGCCTTTAAGGCACGGCCCCGAAATTGTTGTCTGGGTGGAAATCAAGAGAAATTCGGGAGAATGGTTGCCCCGGGAGATTTTTGGAGGGACACTGAAATTCGGGAGTCTCCCGGGAAAATCAGGAGGGTTGGTAAGTATGATTTCAAGTTCAAATTTTTGAGCAGTTCATAGTTTTGGAGTGTTCTATGTCAATCGTTTTCGATTAGAAAAACACCGCCTTAGACTTTTGTGCATTTAGTCCCACTTACGTCAGCTGGGACTGAACAACATCAAAAGCTGACTGCAGAGAGCTCAAAGGCTCGAACAACAGCAGGGGACGAACATATGACCGTGTCGTCTGCATAAAAATGGAAAGCAGCATCTGACACATTATCACAGAGATGGAAAATAACTGACCTAATATGAACCCTGAGGTACACCCTTTAAATACAGGGAGGAAAGACGAAGGAGACCCAGCAAACTGGACACATTCGTTTCTGTCGGGCAGGTAATTAGAACACCACTTCACAGCATGCTGTGATAGACCAATCCTGTGCAGTCTGTCAGCCAAAATGATCCGGCCGACCGTATCAAATGCTTCTAAAAGGTTAATAGGCTCCACAATAATGTAATTTGCGACTTTGATAGCAGCAGTCTCTTCCTAAAACCTGATTGTTCAGAAAGCAGACCATTGGTGCAAGAACTATCAGACTTCTCAATGACTTTAGCTATGACGCATAACTTGGAGTTGGGTCTATAGTCATTACCAGCTGTGGGATCTCCTCATCTCAACAAAGGTAAGACATAGGCAGACTTCCAAATGTAAGGAATCTCATTACCGGACAAAGGAAAGATGCGTAAAAGGTTCTGCAATAAAATCAATGGCTAACTTTTTTAAATGAAGGGCTCAGGTTTGTCAGGACCAACAGATTTACCAGGATCCACTTGTTTTAAGGCTCCAGAGGAGTTTGATTGATTGATTTAAACTTTCATTAGTAGATTGCACAGTACAGTACATATTCCGTACAATTAACCACTAAAGTTGGGGTCCTCGTTAATCAATTCATGGTAAAACTAAATGTATCAGCTATGGAAGTATGAAGAGATGGTGACATGCAAATCTTCTGAAGATTCCAAGACCATTGAGCAGCAATTCTAAAAAGTGAATTATTGTGTGAAGTGAATATATTTATATAGCGCTTTTCTCAAGTGACTCAAAGCGCTTTACATAGTGAAACCCAATATCTAAGTTACATTTAAACCAGTGTGGGTGGCACTGGGAGCAGGTGGGTAAAGTGTCTTGCCCAAGGACACAACGGCAGTGACTAGTATGTCGGAAGCGGGAATCGAACCTGCAATCCTCAAGTTGTTGGCACGGCCGCTCTACCAACCGAGCTACGCCGCCCCCGAAAAGCCGAAAAGCTATTTTTCCCGACATTTTCATTGGATCTCAGAACAAACATGCCAAGGATGTCCCTCGACTTTAAGTCAAAGCGACTGGAGTCTTTAGACATAAGATAACACAAATAAGGGGGAATCATACCAAGAAGTGATTTATAAATTAAAACAAAACATCCATTGAGAAAAATCTGCGTATTAACAAAGAGGAAGTGAATTGAATTATATATATATATATATAGCAATTTTCTGTAGTGACTCAAATCACTTTATATAGTGAAACCCAATATCTAAATTACATTTAAACAAGTGTGTGTGGCACTGGTGGGAAAAGTGTCTTTCCCAAGGACATAACAAGGACACATTGACCAGGATGGCGAAAGCGGGAATTGAACCTGTAACCCTCAAGTTGCTGGCACGGCCACTCTACCAACCGAGCAATGCCGCCCCGGACGGACAGTTTGTTGTTGCATACAGTTTTATATCTGATGGTCGTGGGATGGATGATGAGCCAAGAAGACGCCAATGAGTAATCGTCGAACAAAAAGCTGTATTTGTTTCAGCAAGGCTCAGACTGGAACTGCAGTTTCCAGGAGAAAAAGTATGGGACTGATTACTCCTCTGCTGTCTTCTTGGAAAACTGTCCTTAAATACTTTTTACACAAAGACAGTTACTCTTTGTTGTTCTAGCCTCACTGCCGGCCAGTTTGGACAACACCCAGTTTGTTGCTTGACCATCCATCCATTTTCTACCGCTTGTCCCTCTTGGGGTCGCGAGGGTTGGCTGGAGCCTATCTCAGCTGCTTTTGGGTCAAAGGCGGGTAAATCCTGGACAAGTCGCCACCTCATCGCAGGGCCAACACAGATAGACAGACATCATTCACATTCACACACTAGGGGCAATTAAGTGTTGCCAATCAACTTATCCCCAGGTGCAGGTCTTTGGAGGTGGGAGGCAGCTGGAGTACCCGGAGGGAACCCACCCAGTAACAGGGAGAACATGCAAACACCACATGGAAAAATCCCGAGCCCGGGTTTGAACTCAAGACTACTTAGGACCTTCGTATTGTGAGGCACATGCACTAACCCCCTTTGTCCACCACGTTGCCCTGTTGCTTGACCAGTTAACCTATTTCCTGTGATCGGTTTGAGTCGGGTGACTTCCACCCCCTATCCTCTACTCCTACTTGTGAGGGCTTCCTCCCAGATGTTGCTAATGTCTTTACAACTGTTAATCCATTTTCGACCGCTTCTCCCCTTTTGGGGCCACGGGGGGTGGCGGAGCCTTTCTCAGCTGTATTCGGGCGGAAGGCGGGGTACAACCTGGACACGTTGCCACCTCATCGCAGGGCCAACACAGATAGACAGACAACATTCACATTCACACACTAGGGCCAATTTAGTGTTGCCAATCAACCTATCACCAGGTGCATGTCTTTGGAGGTGGGAGGAAGCCGGAGTACCCGGAGGGAACTTACGCAGTCACGGAGAGAACATGCAAACACCACACAGAAAGATCCAGAGTCCGGGATTGAACTCAAGACTACTCTGGACCTTCGTATTGTGAGGCAGATGCACTAATCCCTGTTTCCACCGTGCTGCCCTGTTGCTTGACCGGTCAACATATTTTCTGTGATCAGTTTGAGTCGGCTGACATCCTACGCCTATCCTCTACTCCTACTTGTGAGGGCTTCCTACCAGACGTTGCTAATGTCTTTACACTTCCTCCTAGAATCCAAACCTGCATTCCTTTGGAATTCCAATTTCCTGGGGGGGGGAATGAGCCACCACTCTTAGTAGACCTTAGTAGAATAATCCCCTAAAGGATTCTATAACCAAATACAAACACACGCAAACTCACGATTACATTATGAAATTCACCTCAATAAAAAGTGCAGTAGTAATAAAAACAGTAATAAAATGTAAGGCACAGTGATATACCGTATCTGTTTTTTTTTTACAATGGGAGGATAAAAACAGAACGTGTCAACAATGCTCGCCATATTAAGACCGTTTTTAGTCATTTAGGTTGTATACTCAATCGTTAAAGTGAGTGTATCCCCCATTTTTGGTCTTGATCAGGTCTTAGTACCTGTGTGGAGGGGGCGTGGCCCGGGGGCCTGCAGCGGAACGGGATGTGCCAGGACCGGCCACGAAGTCAGCGACAGGTGCGTAGATGGCCCAGGTGGGCCTTGTTATCTAATCACATATCGCTCTGTATAAACGTGGTGGGAGCTGGGGGGAGAGCGAGAGCAAGACGGACAGTCACAAAAAGACAATTGATAAAAAGAAACACTGAGACATTATTGAAAACATAAACGGTATTGTAAACCTCAACCGGGCCATCATGTCAGGGTTTGGTGGTCCGAAGACTCCCCTGGATACTGTGAATAAATTGAGAACTGGAAGTGAACAAAAGTTTTAGCAAGTGTTATGTAAAAGAAATGGGGTGGGATGGAATAAGCTCTGCTTCTTCCTACTACGTATCACAATAAAAATAAATAATTGGTGAATTAAGTTATATTTCATACGATGAGATAAGTAAGGTTATTTTGAGAATGAAAGAATGGATGGATGAATAAATTCAGAATGTTTATCATGATTCTTCCTCTTTGTACTTTGTAAACACTTTAAGTTTGAAGAGTTTCTTGAAGTGGATCATATTAGTACATTGCTTTGCTTAATCCAGTCCAAAATTTAATTCCACAAACAGATATACTGAAGGTCTTAAGTGTTGTACGTGCGTACAAATGTTTTAGATTACATTTTTCTCTAAGATTATATTCCTCCTCTTTTGTTGAGAAGAATTATTGTATATTCTTGGGTGGCTGGTTATAGTTTGCTTTGTGTATAATTTTAGCTGTTTGCAATTCCACTATGTCGTGGAATTTTAGTATCTTTGATTCAATAAATAAAGGGTTTGTATGTTCTCTATATCCAACATTATGTATTATTCTAACTGATCTTTTTTGTAACACTGTTAGAGAATGTGTCATACTGCGGTGAGGGATGTCTTGTTTTGGGTTTTTCTGTCTTATGGTTTTAATTTGAAAAGTAACTCTCCTCTCGTTTCAGGTTACTTGCCCTTCCTTTTGTGTCATCAGTCTGACGCCATCCCTGTTCCCTGATTGTTTCCAGCTGTTCCCTATCACCTTCATGTGTTTTATAAGCTCACTCCTTCCTTTGTTCTGTGCCAGATTGTCTTGTTTATTCATGCTCTCTAGCATCCATGTCTTTGTCCATGCCTTGCCTTGCCTTGTCTTGTGCTTATGTCCCTTGATCCTGAACCCCTTTGTGAATATTTTGATTTCTCCTTTCTTCCTCCTCAGCAGAGTGATTCTGATTATTTAGTTATCCAGCCGCAGTGGTAAATTTCAGTTAAAATGTTTTCATTCATTCCTCAACTTTTTGAGTGACTATTTTTGTTAAAAACTTTATTAGATTAGTTAGTGTAGAAATGTTCATAGATGTTGTTTTGGTCCTCCTGTTGGAGCGTTTTTTGTTAAATACTGTTTATATCATATACGGCGTCAATTATAGTTCTTTACTTTTGTGTTTTCCTCCGTTCGGAGTGATTTTCGGTTGTTCCTTCTTTTTCTGGAACCGTTTTTGCCGAGTATTTTTTTTTTTGTGATTATGGATAATGTTATTTCTTGACTTTGGAGGTAAAAGGAAGTTATCAAAATAATAGCCTGTCTAAAGTCCCAACTCTGCATCTGAGTCCAATCCTTTTATCAAAGCGTGACGGAATGAAGTGTACTTTTGTAATTATTTCCCCATATTTCTGCACAGTAACTCAGATATGGTAACACTAGTGAGCAGTAGAGAATATGAAGTGATTTTTGGTCTAGAATATATTTACCTTTATTCATTATTGACGTGTTTCTTGCTACTTTATGTTGTATATTTTTTATGTGAGGTTTCCAGTTCAATTTATCATCAATCATTATACCTAGAAACTTGGTTTCATTTACTCTTTCAATTTCTGTTCCGTCTATTTGTATTTGTGTTTGACCTTCTCTTCTACTATTACCAAATAGCATTATTTCAGTTTTACTGAGATTTAATGATAGTCTGTTTTTGTCAAACCATCTTTTTAATTTGTTAATTTCTTCTGATATTATTTGTATTATCTGTGTGTTCTCTCCTGAACAAAACGCTGTTGTATCATCCGCAAATAATACTAACTTGAAATCTCTTGTAACTTTACAAATGTCATTTATATAGAGATTGAATAGTTTAGGTCCGAGTATTGATCCCTGAGGTACACCACAGTATATATTTAGTGTTATAGAAGTGTGTTCGCGGAGCTTATCTCAGCTGCGTTCGGGTGGAAGGCGGGGTACAACCTGGACAAGTCGCCACCTCATCGCGGGCCAGCACAGATAGGCAGACAACATTCACACTCACATTCACACACTAGGGCCAATTTAGTGTTGCCAATCAACCTATCCCCAGGTGCATGTCTTTGGAAGTGGGAGGAAGCCGGAGTACCCGGAGGGAACTTAAGCAGTCACGGAGAGAACATGCAAACACCAAACACACAGAAAGATCCTGAGTCCGGGATTGAACTCGAGACTACTCTGGACCTTCGTATTATGAGGCCGATGCACAGTTTCTGGCTCCCATTGCATCAGACAACCTTTGATCTTGTTTCAATAATCTCTATAAGTGTAGGTGGATGCAATCCTGAATCTAGGTCTTCTTTTTTAGTCGTCCCTTGGATCATAGTAGTGTTGATGTTGAGTTTAGGTGCTTGTTTTCTGTCAGAGTCCATTATCATCGATGTTGTGGAAGCTGAGTAAACTTTAACATTTTGTCCAGGTCCTTGATGTCATTGACAACAATTACTCTTGCTTCTGGACCTCCATTCATCTTGATGTAGATTTTACAGTTGGCGTTCCAAGTTCCCTGGATTTTTCCCTGATTTCTTGGCGATTCCAGCATTATGTTTTGTGAGATGCTCATTCATGTATACATTTGTTTCCTTCAGCTTCTTTCCCTGTCTCAGCAATGCCATTTTAGATTTTCTGTTTACGAGTTTCACGAGCACGACTGGAGTGGCGTTATTGTTTCTTCTGTTCAGTGGGATGCATGTTTTGATGGTATTAATGTCGATTTCAATTTCCATCCATCCATCCTTCCATCTTCTTCCGCTTATCCGAGGTTGGGTCGCAGGGGCAACAGCCTAAACAGGGAAACCCAGACTTCCCTCTCCCCAGCCACTTCGTCTAGCTCTTCCCGGGGGATCCCGAGGCGTTCCCAGGCCAGCTGGGAGACATAGTCTTCCCAACGTGTCCTGGGTCTTCCCCGTGGCCTCCTACCGGTTGGACGCGCCCTAAACACCTCCCTAGGGAGGCGTTCGGGTGGCATCCTGACCAGATGCCTGAACCACCTCATCTGGCTCCTCTCCATGTGAAGGAGCAGCGGCTTTACTTTGAGCTCCTCCCGGATGGCAGAGCTTCTCACCCTATCTCTAAGGGAGAGCCCCGCCACACGGCGGAGGAAACTCATTTTGGCCGCTTGTACCCGTGATCTTATCCTTTTGGTCATGACACAAAGCTCTTTCCTTTGATTGCAAAAAGTTGACCACTTGCTGTTGTGCTGAGACAATATCCATTTTGTCTGGTTCACCAGCTTTCGCATAGGATCTTGGTTTAATTCGGTACCCTGTCACAATCAATCAGAATCAGAAAAGTTTTTATTGCCATTGTTTGAGAACGGGTTCACAAACTACACAATTTTACCTGGCGTAATCGTGCAACATAAACGACATATAACACAGAATAGAATAACATGAGCTGTAATTTAGCTATCAGAACTTGGTATTGTTCGCGTGTCTAATGGCCGAGGGGAAAAATGTGTTCAGGTGTCGGGAGATGTGGGTCTGGATGGACCGTAGTCTCCTGCCTGATGAAAGAGGGGAGAATATTTTGTGTCCAGGGTGAGAAGAGTCAGCTGTGATCCGACCCACAAGCCTCCTGGTCCTGGAGGAGAACAGATCCTGGAAGGGTGGGAGTTTGCAGCCAATCACCTTCTCAGCAGCACGTACCTGCGCTGCAGTCGATGCTTGTCCCGGACTGTGGTGTCGTGGTATTGTTCACGTGTCTGATGGCCGAGGGGAAAAAACTGTTCAGGTGGCAGGAGGTGTGGGTCTGGATGGAACGTAGTCTCCTGCCTGATGAAAGAGGGGAAAATATTTTGTGTCCAGGGTGAGAAGAGTCAGCTGTGATCCGACCCACAAGCCTCCTGGTCCTGGAGGAGAACAGGTCCTGGAAGGGTGGGAGTTTGCAGCCAATCATCTTCTCAGCAGCACGTACCATGCGCTGCAGTCGATGCTTGTCCCGGATTGTGGTGTCGGGGTATTGTTCACGTGTCTGATGGCCGAGGGGAAAAAAACTGTTCAGGTGGTGGGAGGTATGGGTCTGGATGGAACGTGGTCTCCTACCTGAGAGAAGAGGGGAGAATATTTTGTGTCCAGGGTGAGAAGAGTCAGCTGTGATCCGACCCACAAGCCTCCTGGTCCTGGAGGAGAACAGGTCCTGGAGGGGTGGGAGTTTTCAGCCAATCACATTCTCAGCAGCACGTACCATGCGCTTCAGTCGATGCTTGTCCCGGACTGTGGTGTCGGGGTATTGTTCACGTGTCTGATGGCCGAGGGGAAAAAACTGTTCAGGTGGCGGGAGGTGTGGGTCTGGATGGACCGTAGTCTCCTGCCTGATGAAAGAGGGGAAAATATTTTGTGTCCAGGGTGAGAAGAGTCAGCTGTGATCCGACCCACAAGCCTCCTGGTCCTGGAGGAGAACAGGTCCTGGAAGGGTGGGAGTTTGCAGCCAATCATCTTCTCAGCAGCACGTACCATGCGCTGCAGTCGATGCTTGTCCCGGATTGTGGTGTCGGGGTATTGTTCACGTGTCTGATGGCCGAGGGGAAAAAAAACGTTCAGGTGGTGGGAGGTATGGGTCTGGATGGAACGTGGTCTCCTGCCTGAGAGAAGAGGGGAGAATATTTTGTGTCCAGGGTGAGAAGAGTCAGCTGTGATCCGACCCACACGCTTCATGGTCTTGGAGGAGAACAGGCCCTGAAGGGGTGGGAGTTTGCAGCCAATCACCTTCTCAGCAGCACGTACCATGCGCTGCAGTCGATGCTTGTCCCGGATTGTGGTGTCGGGGTATTGTTCAAGTGTCTGATGGCCGAGGGGAAAAAATTGTTCAGGTGGCGGGAGGTATGGGTCTGGATGGACCGTAGTCTCCTGCCTGAGGGAAGAGGGTTGAATATTTTGTGTCCAGGGTGAGAAGAGTCAGCTGTGATCCGACCCACAAGCCTCCTGGTCCTGGAGGAGAACAGGTCCTAGAGGGGTGGGAGTTTGCAGCCAATCACCTTCTCAGCAGCACGTACCATGCGCTGCAGTCGATGCTTGTCCCGGACTGTGGTGTCGGGGTATTGTTCACCAGTCTGATGGCCGAGAGGAAAAACTGTTCAGGTGGCGGGAGGTGTGGGTCTGGATGGACCGTAGTCTCCTGCCTGAGGGAAGAGGGGAGAATATTTTGTGTCCAGGGTGAGAAGAGTCAGCTGTGATCCGACCCACAAGCCTCCTGGTCCTGGAGGAGAACAGGTCCCTGAGGGGTGGGAGTTTGCAGCCAATCACCTTCTCAGCGACACGTACCATGCGCTGCAGTCGATGCTTGTCCCGGACTGTGGTGTCGGGGTATTGTTCACGTGTCTGAAGGCTGAGTGGGAAAAACTGTTCAGGTGGCGGGAGGTGTGGGTCTGGATGGACCGTAGTCTCCTGCCTGAGGGAAGAGGGGAGAATATTTTGTGTCCAGGGTGAGAAGAGTCAGCTGTGATCCGACCCACAAGCCTCCTCGTCCTGGAGGAGAACAGGTCCTGGAAGGGTGGGAGTTTGCAGCCAATCACCTTCTCAGCAGCACGTGCCGTGCGCTGCAGTCGATGCTTGTCCCGGACTGTGGTGTCATGGTATTTTTCACGTGTCTGATGGCCGAGGGGAAAAACTGTTCAGGTGGCGGGAGGTATGGGTCTGGATGGACCGTGGTCTCCTGCCTGAGAGAAGAGGGGAGAATATTTTGTGTCCAGGGTGAGACGACTCAGCTGTGATCCGACCCACACGCCTCCTTGTCCTGGAGGAGAACAGGTCCTGGATGGGTGGGAGTTTGCAGCCAATCACCTTCTCAGCAGCATGTACCATGCGCTGCAGTCAATGCTTGTCCCGGACTGTGGTGTAGGGGTATTGTTCACGTGTCTGATGGCCGAAGGGAAAAAACTGTTCAGGTGGCGGGAGTTGTGGGTCTGGATGGACCGTAGTCTCCTGCCTGAGGGAAGAGGGGAGAATATTTTGTGTCCAGGGTGAGAAGAGTCAGCTGTGATCCGACCCACAAGCCTCCTCGTCCTGGAGGAGAACAGGTCCTGGAAGGGTGGGAGTTTGCAGCCAATCACCTTCTCAGCAGCACGTACCGTGTGCTGCAGTCGATGCTTGTCCAGGACTGTGGTGTCGTGGTATTTTTCACGTGTCTGATGGCCGAGGGCAAAAAACTGTTCAGGTGGCGGGAGGTGTGGGTCTGGATGGACCGTAGTCTCCTGCCTGAGGGAAGAGGGGAGAATATTTTGTGTCCAGGGTGAGAAGAGTCAGCTGTGATTCGACCCACACGTCTCCTGGTCCTGGAGGAGAACAGGTCCTGGAGGGTTGGGAGTTGGCAGCCAATCACCTTCTCAGCAGCACGTACCATGCGCTGCAGTCGATGCTTGTCCCGGACTGTGGTGTTGGGGTATTGTTACGTGTCAGATCCTTTTTCATTTCTTGGATTTTTTCTTTCATTTCTTTCGTATCTTTTTTCCATCCACCCATCATTTCTTGAATTTCTTCTTTCAATTTTTCTCTAAATTCATGGAGTATTTTTTGTAGTAACCCCTTCTTGATTCCCATCATGTCCTGTGTCCAGTCTCAAATCTTGTTCCCAGTTGTGTCCTGTGTCGGCTGACACCGAACGTTTCAGGATTTCAGTCTTTCCTCTAACTTTTGGTATCGCGGCAGGTCGATGACGTCAGTGCCTCTTGTGTCTTAACGGCAGTTGCTTTAGCGACTTGCGGCACTTTTAACTTGTTTGTTTCAACAAATTCGTACCTTGCGCCGTTCAGAGATCAATTTGAGGAATCCGCCTGTCAACTCTACGATTTTGGAATCACTTTAAAACAGCTGTAAACTCGCCGTAGCTTTTGATTTACCAGGCAACCGCTTTGAATTGCGGTAAGGCGCCGATGGCTTGTGGCTAACGGCTCTTTCAACTTGTCTTCTTTCAGCGTATCAGTGGCTCTCCACTGAGCAAAATCAGGTCGAAGATGCCAGGTGACTCTCCTGTGGCTGTGATTGCAAATCAGTGGTCAAAATCTTCAGACTTAACAAAAACTCCGGCAGCAAAGCGGATCCTTTTTCTTTGCGTCCTTTCTCATTGACAGGAAGTGACCTGGTATTTGTCACTTTTTATGTGTCAGGTAAATTGATCTCCTTCCTACTGTGTTGATGTTGCTATATTGTCAGAGTAATTGTATCTAAGTTATCTCAAAACTTTGTGTTTCATTGATATCCCAGCGAGCAGACACAAGCTGTCTTTGATCTTACCAATCAAAAGGCTTGTAAAACTCCACTGTGTAGGATGGGAAGCGACATGAAGGTGTTGGTTTCTTTGATATATTTTTAATCCACAGGAAGATTTTGTCTTGACCCGAGATCTACAAAGCGGAGAGGAAGCAGGACCTGACCCCCCTTACAGCCACCTTTTCTTTGAACTGTTTCGTGACCAAAGGCAACGGCTGTTTATGACCCCTCTTTCATGTAACCAGGGACAGTCCAAATAAAAGAGGAGGCGTGCGACCTTTCGTCAGACTGTGGTGGAAGACTGTACTGTGGGGACGGCGTGGCGTAGTTGGGAGAGTGGCCTTGCCAGCACCCTGAGGGTCCCTGGTTCAATCCCCACCTTCTACCATCCTTGTCACGCCCGTCGTGTCCTTGAGCAAGACACTTCCCCCTTGCTCCTGATGGGTGGTGGTTAACGACTTGCATGGCAGCTCCCGCCATCAGTGTGTGAATGTGTGTGTGAATGGGTGGATGTGGAAGTAGTGTCAAAGCGCTTTGAGTACCTTGAAGGTAGAAAAGCGCTATACAAGTAAATATAACCCATTTACCATTTACAAAGAGTACAGCCCAGACGTTTCTCCTCGATTGAGCTAAATTGAATTCTGTCTGTGTTTAATTCATTGCTTCATGTCTGTTTAATAAATGTCATCAGTGTTTGAACCTGACATGTATTATTCTAATATCCCCCAATAAAAAGGACTTTGACAGCCCTGAGGACAGTTTCTGGCTCCCAATGTAAAGTCGAAGCTTGTCAAAGTTTCCCGCCGACACATTTTTCCCCGCAATCCAGGCGGAATGGCGGTATTTTGGTGCTTTTGGCCGGCCTTCTTCTACGACCTATCCAAGAGTTTCCCCGTGAGACGGTGCTTTGAATTATGCAGCCTTTCACTCTCGCTGGCTGTCTTTTTTTTTTTTTCCCTTACATTTGCATACATTTCCCAGGCAGCGGCCGTCCAGATGTTTGCTGACCTGGAAGCTGCCAATGATATATTTTTGTACTTGATGTATGCAAACTTTAGTACGCAAAAATATTTTTTAGATCGACCTGAAAGAAAAATATTTTGGTACTTGACACACATGTTGGCACCTACTGTAAATGGTAAATAAAAACAGAAGACAGTGATTTGTAAATCCTTTTCAACCGAAATCCAATTCGAACTGCAAAACTTTGTTATTTTAGGCAAATATTAGCTCATTTGAAATTTGATGCCTCCGACATGTTTCATAAAAAGCTGGCACAAGTGGCAAAAAAGACTGAGAACGTTGAGGAATGCTCATCAAACACTTATTTGGAACATCCCACAGGTGAACAGGCTAATTGGGAACAGGTGGGTGCCCTGATTGGGTGTAAAACCCACCTCCATGAAATGCCCAGTCATTCACAAACAAAGATGGGGCGAGGGTCACCACTTTGTTAACAAATGCGTGAGAAAATTGTCAAACAGTTTAAGGTCAACATTTAGGGATTTCACCATCTACGGTCTGTAATATCATCAGAAGGTTCAGAGAATCTGGAGAAATCACTGCACGTAAGCGATGATATTACGGACCTTCTATCCCTCAGGCGGCACTGCATCAAATAGTGACATCAGTGTACAAAGGATATCACCACATGGACTAAGGAATACTTCAGAAAACCACTGTCAGTAACTACAGTTGGTCGTTACATATGTAAGCGCACGTTAAAACTCTACTATGCAAAGCGAAAGCCATTTATCAGCAACACCCAGAAACACCGCCGGCATCTAAAATGGACTGATGCAAAGTGGAAAAGTGTTCTGTGGTCTGATGAGTCCAGTTTTCAAATTGTTCTTGGAAAGAGTGGACATATGTTCTGGTACTTGATGCATGCACATGTTAGCATGCTAGTATTTCAAAAAATGTTTTAGGTACACCTCAAAGTAATACTGTATATTTTGGTACTTGACAGATGTTACGGTTAGCATTTTAACATGCTAGTTTGTTTTAACAAATGTATACATTTACGTGTCAATTTTTTCATTACTGATGAATGATACCTGTTAGCATGCTGGATTGGTGATATTTTGGTATTTGATGCATGCTACTATTAGTGTGCTAGCATTGTTAAAAAAATGCTCAAGTACCCACACTAGAGTAATATATTTAGATACTTGATGCATGCAAATTTTAGCATGCTAACATTTCAAACATGATTTAAGTAGAACTCAAAATAATATATTTTGGTACTTGACACATGTTACAGTTGGCCATTTTAACATGCTACCAAAAACATGCCAGTTTTTTTTTTATTGATGCATCTCAGCATCAAATATGTTTTACTGGTGAATGATACCTGTTAGCATGATAGCTTGGTCATATTTTGATAGTTGATGCATGCTAACATTATGATGCTAACATTTTAAACATGTTTTTAAAGTATACACTTCAACGTAATATATTGTTATACTTGATGCATGCAAACGTTAGCATATTAGCATTTCAAACAGTTTTTAGGTCGACCTCAAAGTAATAGATTTTGAATTTTACACGTTTTGGTTAGCATTTTAATATGCTAGTTTGTTTTAACTCATTTTTACATCTCAGCGTCAAATATTTTGTTTCTGATGAATGATACCTGTTAGCATGCTAGCTTGGTCATATTTTGGTATTTGAGGCATGCTAACATTAGCATGATAACATTGTAAAAAATGTTTTCAAGTACACACATTAAAGTAATATATTGTTGTACTTGATGCATGCGAACTTTAGCATGCTAGCATTTCAAAGACTTTTTTAGGTAGACCTCAGAGTAATAGATTTTGGTATTTGACACATTACAGTTAGCATTTAAACATGCTAGTACGTTTTAACCCATGTATACATATCAGCATCAATTTTTTTGTTAGCATTTTACCGTTAGTTTGTTTTAACTCATGTATACGTATCAGTATCAAATTTTCCGTTAATGATGAAGAATACCTGTTAGTATGCTGGATTTGTTATATTTTGGTATTTGAAGCATGCCAATATTAGTGTGCTAGCATTGTTACCTTTTTTTTTTTCAAGTACCCACTTCAAATTAATATATTGTTAGAGTAATATGTTTAGGTACTTGATGCATGCAAATTTTAGCATGCTAACATTTCAAACATGTTGTAAATAGGACTCAAAATAATATATTTTGGTACTTGACACTTGTTACAGTGGGCCATTTTAACATGCTAGAATTAACATGCTAGTTTTTTTTTTTATTCATACATCTCAGCATCAAATATTTTTGTACTGGTGAATGATACCTGTTAGCATGATAGCTTGGTCATATTTAGTTGATGCATGCTAACACTAGGATGCTAACATTGTAAAACATTGTTTTCAAGTACACACTTCAAAGTAATATATTGTTATACTTGATGCATGCAAACGTTAGCATTTTAGCATTTCAAACACATTTTTTAGGTCCACCTCAAAGTAATAGATTTTGGTATTTTACACGTTTTGGTTAGCATTTTAACATGCTAGTTTGTTTTAACTAATTTTACATCCCAGCGTCAAATATTTTGTTTCTGATGAATGATACCTGTTAGCATGCTAGCTTGGTCATATTTTGGTATTTGAGACATGCTAACATTAGCATGCTAACATTGTAAACATTTTTTTTTCAAGTACACACATTAAAGTAATATATTGTTATACTTGATGCATGCAACCTTTAGCATGCTAGCATTTCAAACACTTTTTTTAGGTAGACCTCAGACTAATAGATTTTGGTACTTGACACAATACAGGTAGCATTTTAACATGCTAGTACGTTTTAACTCATGTATACATATCAGCATCAATTTTTTTGTTAGCATTTTAACATGCTAGTTTGTTTTAACTCATGTATACATATCAGTATCAAATTTTCCGTTACTGATGAAGAATACCTGTTAGTATGCTAGATTTGTTATATTTTGGTATTTAAGGCATGCTAACGTTGGTATGCTAGCATTGTTAAAAAAAAAACCGGGTATACACCTCAGAGTAATAGAATTATGCAGCCTTTCACTCTCGCTCGCTGTCTTTTTTTTTTTCCTTCATACATTTGCATACATTTCCCGGGCAGCGGCCGTGTGGGGACGTCCAGATGTTTGCTGACCTGGAAGCTACGTTGGCACCGCGCTAGAAGAAGTTCCACTTCTAAATCCTCTTCTTCCGCCGCTTCCTCACGGCAAAAAAAACAAAACACAAAAAACAGGCACAGATGCACGCTGACCACAAAACTAGCTCCGGCTTATGAAGTCGTCCCAAATAATCATCCCCCGCTCTGCCAAACTCCCAAAGTCCTTCATTTGTCGTTCTCGATATTCACCCAATTCCTTTTTGATTGCTGGAAAATTTTCACTAATGCTAACTTAGCATTTTAGCCTACTACTGTTATTTTTTACCTGATCTTATCTAGCCAGCGTGCTATAAAATGTTTTGTTTGTTGATGAATGTTACCTGTTAGCATGCTAGCTTGGTCATATGTCGGTACTTGATGCATGCTAACGTTAGTATGCTAGCATTTTAAACACATTTTTAAGGTACACACCTTCGAGTAATATATTTTGGCGCTGAACGCATGTTACATTTAGCATTATAACATGCTAACATTAACCATTCAAGATTGTTTTGGCTAATATATATTCCTAAGTCTCGTATGTTTTGGTTTTTCACTAATGCTAACTTAGCATTTTAGCCTACTACTGTTATCATTCGTGCTTTTTGTTTATCTCTTTGTGCTCATTTTTTTTTTTTTGTTACCTGATCTTGTCTGGCCAGCGTGCTATAAAATGTTTTGTTAGTTGATGAATTTTACCTGTTAGCATGCTAGCTTGGTCATATGTCGGTACTTGATGCATGCTAACATTAGTATGCTAGCATTTTAAACACATTTTTAAGGTACACACCTTCGAGTAATTTATTTTGGCGCTCAACGCATGTTACATTTAGTATTATAACATGCTAACATTAACCATTCAAGGTTGTTTTGGCTAGTGTATATTCCTAAGTCTCGTATGTTTTGGTTTTTCACTAATGCTAACTTAGCATTTTAGCCTACTACTGTTATCATCCGAGCTTTTTGTTTATCTCATTGTGATCATATTTTTTGTGTTACCTGATCTTATCTGGCCAGCGTGCTATAAAATATTTATTTTTAATTTATGAATTTTACCTGTTAGCATGGTAGTTTGGTCATATTTTGGTACTTGATGCATGCTAACGTTAGTATGCTGGAATTTTAAACACATTTTCCAGGTACACACCTCTGAGTAATATATTTTGGCGCTCAACGCATGTTACAGTTAGCAATATAAAATGCTAACATTACAATTCTAGGTTGTTTTGGTTAATGTATACACCTCAGTCTCGTATATTTTGGTTTTTCACTGATGCTAACTTAGCATGATAGCCTAGAACGGTTATCATTCTAGCTATATTTTACCTGATCTTATCTGGCCAGCGTGCTATAAAATATTTTGTTAGTTGATGAATGTTACCTGTTAGCATGCTAGCTTGGTCATATGTCGGTACTTGATGCATGCTAACATTAGCATGCTGGCATTTTAAACACATATTTCAGGTACACACTTCAGTAATATACTTTGGTTACTTAATCCATGTTAGTTAGCAGTTTAACATGCTAATATTACCATGGTAGGTTGTTTAATCTAATGTATACACTTCAATCTACTATATTTTGGTTTTGCATTAATGCTAACTTAGCAAGTTAGCCAAGTACTGTTGTCATGTTACTAATTTTTTTTCTCATTGTGCTCCTATTTTTTTTGTTCCTGATTTTATGTAGCCAGCGTGCTATAAAATGTTTTGTTAGTTGATGAATGTTAACTGTTATCATGATAGCTTGCTCATATGTCGGTACTTGATGCATGCTAATGTTAGTATGCTAGCTTTTAAAAAACATTTTTAAGGTACACACCTGCCAGTAATATATTTTGGTAGATGAATTTTACCTGTTAGAATGGTAGCTTGGTCATTTGTCGGTACGTGATGCATGCTAACTTTAGTATGCTAGCATTTTAAACACATTTTTAAAGTACACAACTCCGACTAATATATTTTGACGCTCAACGCATGTTACAATTAGCATTATAACATGCTAACATTAACCATTCTAGGTTGCTTTGGCTTATGTAAATTCGTAAGTCTCGTACATTTTGGTTTTTCACTAATGCTAACTTACCATTTTAGCCTACTACTGTTATCATGCGAGCTTTTTGTTTATCTCATTGTGTTTATATTTTTTTGGTTACCTGATCTTATCTGGCCAGCGTGCAATAAATATTTTGGAAGTTGATGAATTTTACCTGTTAGCATGGTAGCTTGGTCCTATTTTGGTACTTGATGCATGCTAACGTTAGTATGCTGGCATTTTAAACACAATTTCCAGGTAAAAAACCTCCGAGTAATATATTTTGACGCTCAACACATGTTACAGTTAGCATTATAACATGCTAACATTACCATTCTAGGTTGTTTTGGCTAATGTATACACTCAATTTCGTATATTTAGTTTTTTCACTAATGCTAACTTAGCATGATAGCCTAGTAGTGTTGTCGTTTTAGCTATTTTTTACCTGATCTTATCTAGCCAGCGTGCTATAAAATGTTTTGTTAGTTGATGAATGTTACCTGTTGCATGCTAGCTTGGTAATATGTCCGTAATTGATGCATGCTAATGTTAGTATGCTGGCATTTTAATACATTTTTTTAGGTACCTCCGAGTAATATATGTTGGCGCTCAATGCATGTTACAGTTAGCATTATAACATGCTAACATTACCATTCTAGGTGTTTTTAGCTAATGTATACACCTCAGTGTAATATATTTTGATATTTCACTAATGCTAACTTAGCATGATAGCTTAGTACTGTTATCTATGCTAGCTTTTTGTTTATTTCATTGTGCTCATATTTTTTTTGTACCTGATCTTATCTGGCCAGCTTGCTATAAAATATTTTGTTAGTTAATGAATGTTACCTATTAGCATGCTAGAGTGGTCATATGTTGGTACTTGATGCATGCTAATGTTAGCATGCTGGCATTTTAAACACATTTTTCAGGTACACACCTCCGAGTAATATATTTTGGAGCTCAACGAATGTTACAGTTAGCATTATAACATGTTAATATTACCATTCTAGGTTGTTTGGGCTAATGCATACACCTCAGCCTCGTATATTTAGTTTTTTCGTTAATGCTAACTTAGCATGATAGCCTAGTACTGTTATCATTTTAGCTATTTTTTACCTGTTCTTATCTGACCATCGTGCTATAAAATGTTTTGTTAGTTGATGAATGTTACCTGTTTGCCTGCTAGCTTGGTCATATGTCGGTACCTGATGCATGCTAACGTTAGCATGCTGGCATTTTAAACACATATTTCAGGTACACACCTCAGTAATATACTTTGGTTACTTAATACATGTTAGTTAGCAGTTTACCATGTTAACATGACCATGGTAGGTTGTTTCATCTTATGTATACACTTCAATCTACTATATTTTGGTTTTGCACTAATGCTAACTTAGCATGTTAGCCTAGTAATGTTGTCATGCTAGTATTTTTTTTCTCATTGTGCTCATATTTTTTTGTTCCCTGATCTCATCTGGCCAGCGTGCTATAAAATGTTTTGTTTGTTGATGAATGTTACCTGTTAGCATGCTAGCTTAGTCATATGTCGGTACTTGACGCATGCTAACATTAGCATGCTGGCATTTTTCAGGAACACACCTCGGTAATATACTTTGGTTACTAAATGCATGTTAGTGAACAGTTTAGCATGCTAACATTACCATGCTTAGTCCTTTTATTTTCAGCTCAGTGTAATATATTTTGGTATTTCACTAATTTTAGCCTCATACAGTTATCAGGCTAGCTTTTTGATCTGATTGTGCTTGTATTTTTTTGTTACCTTACCTTATCTGACCAGCGTGCTAACTGTTAGCATTTCATTTCCTTGAAGATAATCACTATTTTGACACAATTGCGATTTTGTTGTTGTTGCCAGAATGTAATACACAGACTGGGTGTATTGCGCTACATTTATTCGTTACATTTACTCGAGTAACTTCTTGGTTGAATTATACTTGTCGGAGTAGTTTCATCGCAACATACCTTTTCGATTCTGAGTATTTGTTCACAATATATTGATACTCAATTGAATAATTCCACTTCCAACCATTGGAAACGTGTTAGGGAAAGTTGCAGATGTTTAATTACAATTTAGGTATGTCCATGCGTCCTTTATCCTACGGACAAAATAATGTCTTTTTCCAGGCGTGCGCCCAAAAAAAATCTGTGTTCCGAGTAACATGGGATGCTGCGAGGCAGATGTCTTTGCTCCTCAGCTGCAGTTTGGCCTACCCTGCTGGCCGAAGTCCAGCATCAGTGACATTATGTCTGAGAACTGAACGGGGTACCCGAGGCCGTCCGCAGATGGCGCGCTGGCTAAGCTTCCCGTAAAGCCTTTGCTCGCAGACAGCGCCGCCAAAATGGATTGGCGTGAACCAGACCGTCCCTCGGTCCTCCTGATCTTATCTGGCCAGCATGCTATTAATTTTTTTTTTTTAGTTGATGAATGTTACCTGTTAGCATGCTAGCTTGTTCATATGTCACTACCTGATGCATGCTAATGTTAGCATGCTTTTTTATTACTTTCCCTTGTACATTAATTTAGGAGTGATTAGGGACCGAGGACCCTATTGTATTTCAAAAGTTGTATTAGTATTGTTTATTATTAATCTGCAGTCTCTTTGAGCTGTAGTTTGACCCCCTTAACATTCTTCAAAACTCACCAATTTTTACACACACATCAGGACTGGCGGAAATTGCCATCTAATGAAAAAAACTAACCATAAAAATCTAAATTGCGCTCTAACGCCCCCTAGGAAAAAACACAGACCAAACTGCATGTAACTGTCGTTAAAAATGTCGTAGAGACATCAAACAAAAACCTCTATGTAGGTCTCACTTAGACCTAGATTTCATAAAAAAGTCTTCCTTTGCCAAAAACCCCTTCAAAACAAAGGTTTCCTAAACAATTTTATTTGTGCCTCTTTGAGCTGTAATTTGACCCCCTTAAAATGCTACAAAACTCACCAAACTGGACATCAGGACTGGTGAAAATTGCGATCTAATAAAAAAAAAAATAATAAAAAAAAATAAATAATCAAAATTGCGCTCTAGCGCCCCCTAGGAAAAAATACAAACCAAACTGCTTGTAACTGTCGTTAAAAATATCGTAGAGACATCAAACAAAAACCTCTATGTAGGTCTCACTTAGACCTAGATTTCATAATATTACTTCCTTTGGCAAAAACCCCTTCAAAACAAAGGTTTCCTAAAAAATGTCACTTTTGTTTGAGCTGTAATTTGACCCCCTTAAAATGCTACAAAACTCACCAAACTGGACATACGGACTGGTGAAAATTGCGATCTAATAAAAAAAAAAAAAACACAAAACTCAAAATTGCGCTGTAGCGCCCCCAAGGAAAAAACACAAACCAAACTGCTTGTAACTGTCGTTAAAAAATGTCGTAGAGACATCAAACAAAAACCTCTTTGTAGGTCTCACTTAGACCTAGATTTCATAAAATGTTTTCCTTTGGCAAAAACCCCTTCAAAACAAAGGTTTCCTAAAAAAATGTAATTTTTGCCTCTTTGAGCTGTAATTTGACCCCCTTAAAATGCTACAAAACTCACCAAACTAGACACTCACATCAGGACTGGCGAAAATTGCAATGTAATAAAAAACCAAACCCCAAAACTCAAAATTATGCTCTAGCGCCCCCTAGGAATAAAACACAGACAAACCTGCTCCTAGGAAGAAAACACAGACAAAACTGCTTGTAACGTCCGGTAAGATTGTTGGAGAGACATGAAACAAAAACCTCTATGTAGGTCCTACTTAGACCTACATTTTAATAATTGATATCCTTCAGCAAAAATCAACAAGAAGTTGTCAATTACCCCTTCAAAACAAGTTTTGTAAAAACCCGTCACCTTTTTTCAGACATTATAGGTGACAGAAGCACCAGTGTGACCCCAGGATTCAGGGAAGGTAGGTAACGTGAAGGTAAAGATATGTTGAATGGGTAAAGGCAGGAAACACCAGCAAAAGTTGGTCCCGTCCATCGCTGCTTGCAGTTTTAATTATGTTTCTAATTCAATTACTTTTTTTGATCAGGTACCAAGTATTTATATTAATTACTTTTTAAAAGTAAATATCGGAACACTGGTGACCATTCAAGGGAAACAAAGAATGAAAACCCCCTTCAGGCATCACACATGAAGTGTAGTGAATTACATATATATAGCGCTTTTCTCTAGTGACTCAAAGCGCTTATACATAGTGAAACCAAATATCTAAGTTACATTTAAACCAGTGTGGGTGGCACTGGGAGCAGGTGGGTAAAGTGTCTTGCCCAAGGACACAATGGCAGTGACTAGGATGGCGGAAGCGGGGATCGAACCTGGAACCGTCAAATTGCTATACCGCCCCATGGGTACATGGCACAGTATAGTAAGTGAGAATTGTTTTAGTTGTATTGCAAAACTTGCAAAAGTTGTTTGGCGTGATGACTGAAGAATAGAAACGCATTGGACGAATAGAAGATGGAACAGCACTTGCCCTTCCGGTTGAAAGCTCTAAATGGAAGGAAATACTGCGGTTAGCCCACAGTACAAAAGCTTGAGCTGTAGCGCAGACAATAACAAACCTGCTTGTGTTTTATGGAAACTATATGCATTACTTAGACTTAGACATACTTTATTGATCCACAAGGGAAACTGTTCCACACAGTAACTCAGTTATAAAGGATGGAAAGGAGAATGCAGGTAAAAAATGTAGACTAAAAATATACCATAGTAGCAATATAAAATATAACATATATAATATGTATATATTATATATACCAGTGTTTTTCAACCACTTTGCTGCGGCACACTAGTGTGCCATGAGATACAGTCTGGTGTCCAATGGGAGATTATCTAATTTCACCTATTTGGTTTAAAACATTTTCTTGCAAGCCAATAATTATAGTCTGCAAATGATGCATTGTTGTTAACTGTCGGTGTTGTCTAGAGCTTGGCAGAGTAACCGTGTAATACTCTTCCATATCACTAGTCAATGTCGGAAAAAGCGTGAGGCAGTGTGCAGGTAAAAAGGTGTCTTATGCTAAAACGATTAATAAACAAAAGGTGAGTGCCCCTAAGAAAAGTCATTGAAGCTTATGGAAGGCTATGCAGAACGGAACTAAAACTGAATTGGCCACAAAGTAAACAAAAACGAAACGCTGGACGACAGCAAAGACTTACTGAGGAGCAAAGACGGCCAAAATGTACATCCGAACATGACGACGATCAACAATGTTCCCACAAAGAAGCATAACAAACTGAAATAGCCTTGATTGTTAAAACAAAGCAGATGCGGGAAATATCGCTCAAAGGAAGACATGAAACTGCTACAGGAAAATACCAAAAAAAGAGAAAAAGCCACTAAAATAGGAGCGCAGGTAAAAAGGTATCTAATGCTTGAACCAAAAATAAACAAAAGGTGAGTGCCCCTAAGAAAAGTCTTTGAAGCTTACGGAAAGCTATGCAGAACGAAACTAAAACTGAACTGGCTATAAAGTAAACAAAAACGGAACGCTGGACGACAGCAAAGACTTACTGAGGAGCAAAGACAGCGTCCAAAATGTACATCCGAACATGACATGACGATCAACAATGTCCCCACAAAGAAGGATAAAAACAACTGAAATAGCCTTGATTGCTAAAATGAAGCAGATGCGGGAAATATCGCTTAAAGGAAGACATGAAACTGCTACAGTAAAATACCAAAAAGAGAAAAAGCCACTAAAATAGGAGCGCAGGTAAAAAGGTATCTAATGCCTAAACCAAAAATAAACAAAGGCAAGTGCCCCTAAGAAAAGTCATTGAAGCTTACGGAAGGCTAAGCAGAACGAAACTAAAACTGAACTGGCTACAAAGTAAACAAAATCAGAACGCTGGACGACAGCAAAGACTTACTGAGGAGCAAAGACGGCGTTCGAAATGTACATCCGAACATGACATGACGATCAACAATGTCCCCACGAAGAAGGATAAAAAACAACTGAAATAGCCTTGATTGCTAAAATAAAGCAGATGCGGGAAAATATTGCTCAAAAGAAGACATGAAACTGCTACAAGAAAATACCAAAAAAAGAGAAAAAGCCACTAAAATAGGAGGGCAGGTAAAAAGGTATCTAGAGCTTAAACCAAAAGTAAACAAAAGGTGTGTGCTCCTAAGAAAACTCAATGAAGCTTACGGAAGGCTATGCAGAACGAGACTAAAACTGAACTGGCTACAAAGTAAACAAAAACGGGACGCTGGACGACAGCAAAGACTTACTGAGGAGCAAAGACGGCGTCCAAAATGTACATCCGAACATGACATGACCATTAACGATGTCCCCACAAAGAAGGATGAAAACAACTGAAATAGTCTTGATTGCTAAAAAAAAAAGCCGATGCGGGAAATATCGCTCAAAGGAAGACATGAAACTGCTACAGGAAAATACCAAAAAAAGAGAAAAAGCCACTAAAATAGGAGCGCAGGTAAAAAGGTATCTAATGCTTAAACCAAAAATAAACAAAAGGCGAGTGCCCCTAAAAGTCATTGAAGCTTACAGAAGGCTATGCAGAACAGAACTAAAACTGAACTGGCTACAAAGTAAACAAAAACGGAACGCTGGACGACAGCAAAGACTTACTGAGGAGCAAAGACGGCGTCCAAAATGTACATCCGAACATGACAAGACGATCAACAATGTCCCCACAAAGAAGGATAAAAAACAACTGAAATAGCCTTGATTGCTAAAACAAAGCAGATGTGGGAAATATCGCTCAAAGGAAGACATGAAACTGCTACAGAAAAAGCCACCAAAATAGGAGCGTAGGTAAAAAGGTATCTAATGCTTAAACCAAAGATAAACAAAAGGTGAGTGCCCCTAAGAAAAGTCACTGTAGCTTACGGAAGGCTATGCAGAACGAAACTAAAACTGAACTGGCTACAAAGTAAACAAAAACAGAATGCTGGACGACAGCAAAGACTTACTGTGGAGCAAAGACGGTGTCCAAAATGTACATCCGAACATGACATGACAATCAACAATGTCCCCACAAAGAAGGATAAAAAACAACTGAAATAGCCTTGATTGCTAAAACAAAGCAGATGCGGGAAATATCGCTCAAAAGGAAGACATGAAACTGCAACAGGAAAATACCAAAAAAAGGAGAAAAAGTCACCAAAATAGGAGTGCAAGACATTAAGTAAAAAAAGAGTACACACAGGAAAACAACAAAAAACTCCAAATAAGGAGTGATGTGACAGAGTAGACCTACTTTGAGACAAGAGCTATAGTGATGCATGCTTGGTTTGAAGTCATATCCAATAGTTGTGACGATTACTTTTTACTGTCAACCGAGTTTATGATTTCTGCTGGTGGTGAGCCTCCGGATTTTTTCGACGCAAAAAATGTGCCTTGCCTCAAAAAAGGGTTGAAAATCACTGATATATACAGTATATAATATATACAGATATATTACATTATGATATTCTACTTTTATATAATATATACAATACATAAAAAGTCCCAATTACATGTACAATATTACAATATATGTAACAGCTGCAGTAAAAAAAAAAAAATAAATAAATAAATAAAAATGACAGGCAGAAAAATAAATAATGATAGATGGTAAATGGGTTGTACTTGTATAGCGCCTTTCTACCCCTTTTTAAGGAGCCCAAAAAGCTTTGACAGTATTTCCACATTCGCCCATTCACACACAATGACGGCGGAAGCTGCCATGCAAGGCGCTCACCAGGACCCATCAGGAGCAAGGGTGAAGTGTCTTGCCCAAGGACACAACGGACGTGAGTAGATTGCTGGCACAGCCACTCTACCAACTTCGCCACGCCGTCCCCTAAATAAATTAGCCGCACCGCTCTATAATCCGCAGTAATCAAAGCGTAGGAACAAAGCAGCGGAATTCACGGCGCATGGCTTGACCATATATGGCACGGCCACATGGCCTTTATGTTACTTCCTTGTCGAGTATGTGCTCCACCCCTACTTGCCAACCCTCCCGATATTCTCGGGAGAATCCCGAATTTCAGTGCCCCTCCCGTAAATCTCTCACGCAACATCCGGATTCCCATCATACATTGCTTCAAAACCACGGCAAGTGGTAATATCCAAAAAACATAATAGAGACGAAGCTACATCTGTAAGCGCAAGTTAAAGCTCTACTATGCAAAGCGAAAGTCATTTATCAACAACATCCAGAAACGCCGCCGGCTTTTCTGGGCCCGAGATCATCTAAGATGGACTGATGCAAAGTGGGAAAAGTGTTCTGTGGTCTGAAAAGTCCACATTTCAAATTGTTTTTTGAAATATTCGACATTGTGTCATCCGGACCAAAGGGGAAGCGAACCATCCAGACTGCTATCGACGCAAAGTTCAAAAGCTAGCATCTGTGATGGTATGGGGGTGCATTAATGCCCAAGGCATGGGTAACTCCCACATCCGTGAAGGCACCATTAATGCTGAAAGGTACATACAGGTTTTGGAACAACATATGCTGCCATCCAAGCACCGTCTTTTTCATGGACGCCCCTGCTTATTTCAGTAAGACAATGCCAAGCCACATTCAGCACGTGTTACAACTGCGTGGCTTTGTAAAAAAAAAGAGTGCAGGTACTTTCCTGGCCCGCCTGCAGTCCAGACCTGTCTCCCATCGAAAATCTGTGGCGGATTATGAAGCGTAAATTACAACAGCGGAGACCCCGGACTGTTGAACGACTGAAGCTATACATAAAACAAGAATGGGAAAGTTTGGCAAGAATGGCTCTATCCCAAGCAAACACCAGAATTAGACTTCAATCCATCCCGTCCGTCTCCATTGAGACGGACAGGATGACTCCTGATCCGTCCAAAGTGGACTTCCTCTCTCTCGCGCTAATTCAGCTCAACACGGAAGAAGGTAAGTGTGAAATAAGGATTGACGGATTGGATTCTCACTAGAAGTTTTCATTCAGTCTTGTGCTACCGAGCCCTTCTACACTTCAACTAGTTTGCCTCGTTTTTGCCTCAGTGTGTGTCCACTCTTGACCTCTCCTCTGCTTCCGCCCTCCCCCACCGCGCTCATCCCTCACATCCGGCCGCCGTTTTTGCTTCATTCCGCCCCGGCGGATGTCAGCACGGATTGAACATCAAGGCGACACATTTCTGTGCGGGCGCGGCTGGAACAAGCCGGCAGATGTTGCCTGTTTTTTTTTTTTTTGTCTCCCGGTCTCCCCCTTGCAATGCTTGGCAACAAATCAACACGCCGTTTTCTGGCCTTTTCATTCGTAATTTGCTGCTGATTAAAAGGTAATTCTCCTCGCTACCTGATGATCAAAACAACACAAGCTAACGAGGGGGCTGTTTATCAACGCTATTAAACGCCGAGACCTGGCATGCATCACAAGTGGAATAAGGCGCTGCGGTCACAAAGGCGACGCCGATTTTGGAGCTTTGTGATATTAATCTGATACGATATCAGCATGGATCATACTGTGTGCTGTCATGTTGTTGATGGCCAAAATTAATACAATGTTTCTTTGTATTGTTCTGGTACCGGTACTAGAACCAAAAACTTTTACTTATTGGCTTAATTCTAACATAAATGTGTGTGGGGGGGGTGGTCTGCAGGACTGCAGCGGAGCAGGATTTGTATGGACCGATTTCAAAGACAGTGGCAGGTAAATGCTACATGGGTTATACAAAACCCCTTTCCATATGAGTTGGGAAATCGTGTTAGATGTAAATATAAACGGATTACAATGATTTGCAAATCCTTTTTAACCCATATTCAGTTGAATGCAATACAAAGACAACATATTTATGTTCAAACTCATAAACTTAATTTTTTTTTTTGCAAATAATAATCAACTTTGGAATTTCATGGCTGCAACACATGCCAAAGTAGTTGGGAAAGGGCATGTTCACCACTGTGTTACATCACCTTTTCTTTTAACAACACTCAATAAACGTTTGGGAACTGAAGAAACTAATTGTTGAAGCTTTGAAAGTGGAATTCTTTCCCATTTTTGTTTTATGTAGAGCTTCAGTCGTTCAACAGGCTGGGGTCTTCGCTGTCGTATTTTATGCTTCATAATGCGCCACACATTTTCAATGGGAGACAGGTCTGGACTGCAGGCGGGCCAGATAAGTACCCGCACTCTTGTTTTATGAAGCCACGCTGAATGTGGCTTGGCATTGTCTTGCTAAAATAAGCAGGGGCGTCCATGAAATAGACGGCGCTTAGATGGCAGCATATGTTGTTCCAAAACCTGTATGTACCTTTCAGCATTAATGGTGCCTTTACAGATGTGTAAGTTATCCATGCCTTGGGCACTAATGCACCCCATACCATCGTAGATGCTGGCGTTTGAACTTTGCGTCGATAACAGTCTGGACGCTTCGCTTCCCCTTTGTTCCGGATGACACGATGTCGAATATTTCCAAAAACAATTTAAAATGTAGGCTCGTCCGACCAGAGAACACTTTTCCACTTTGCATCAGTCCATCTTAGATGATCTCTGGCCCAGAGAAGTCGGCGGCGTTTCTGGATGTTGTTGATAAATGACTTTTGCTTTGCCTAGTAGAGCTTTAACTTGAACTTACAGATGTAACGACAAACTGTATTTAGTGACAGTGGTTTTCTGAAGTGTTCCTACCCTTGTGTGGTGATTTACTTTAGAGATTGATGTCGGTTTTTGATATAGTGCCGTCTGAGGGATCAAAGGTGACGGTCATTCAATGTCGGTTTCCGGCCATGCCGCTTACGTGGAGTGATTTCCCCAGATTCTCTGAACCTTTTAATGATATTATGGACCGTAGATGATGAAATCCCTAAATTTTTTGCAATTGCACTTTGAGAAACTCTTTGACTATTTGCTAACGCAGTTTTAGACGGAGGGGTGTACCTCACCCCATCCTTTCTTGTGAAAGACTGAGCATTTTTTGGGAAGCAGTTTTTTACCCAATCATGGCACCCACCTGTTCCCAATTAGCCTGCACACCTGTGGGATGTTCCAAATAAGTGTTTGATGAGCATTCCTCAACTTTATCAGTATTTATTGCCACCTTTACCAACTTCTTTGTCACATGTTGCTGGCATCAAATTGTAAAGTTAATGATTATTTGTAAAAAAAAAAAAAAAAAAAAAAAGTTTATCAGTTTGAACATCAAATATGTTGTCTTTGTACTGCATTCAATTGAATATGGCATGAAAATTATATATATATTTTTTTGATCGTTTGGAACTTTTATTAGTAGATTGCACAGTTCAGTACATATTCCGTACAATTGACCACTAAATGGTATCACCCTAATAAGTTTTTTTTTTTATTGTTTTTTTTAAGTAGTCCAGACTTGAAAATCATTGTATTCCGTTTGTATTTACATCTAACACAATTTCCCAACTCACATGGAAACGGGGTTTGTATATATATACACACACACACACACACACATACATATATATATATATATATATATATACATATATATATATATATATATATATATATATATATATATACACACACACACAAACACACATACATATATATATATATATATATATATATATATATACACACACACACTATTGAAATTTTCTCATTCACATTACTGAAATCGTCTCATACACACTACTGAAACATAATGTACACCTAAAACTAAAGAGATGACATTTTACCAAGGTATGCCTATAGGCTACTGTTTCAAACCTTTCAGATTGCCATATAACTTGATACATGTAGTCCACAATATTCAAACACCGATGAGGAATTATTTTATTACGTCATTTGGCTGTTTCACATTGCCATGTTGACAGTCGTGCTAATGTTGGAACCCACTTCCTCAGCCAATCAGCATATTGGGAAGGAAATAGGCACGGTAGAGTGCGGGGCATCGAAATGCAAACAATAACAAGATTTCGGGTCTGCAAATTTAACTTTGAAATCAGCATATCCCGGATGAACTACTGTCATCAGTTTTAGAAGTATTGGAAAAGAACACAATTCAAATGCCATTTGGGGCCATTTAATGATGACTTGACATGAAATTATTACACATGGCTCTTTTACGAAGGAACCATTTTCAAGTTATTTTGCAGCCGCATTGCAATATTCTCGCTGTGATGGCGTCAGATATGGAAATGACTGGCAGATGCATTCATATTTTATGCTAACATTTATACCCCTTTTTTTTTTTTTTTTTGCACAGTGTTGCAAAACAGTGAAAGATTAAGACGAACAATGAAATACCAAGATGAATAGCTTGACTGACATTTTTTCTTTTCTACCTCCAGTGACTCAACTTTGCAGAGAGGCTTAAGAGGAATTTGACTGGTGATGAATAAAAACCAAAAAGTCATTAAAAACTAAATAGTTTTCGACCTGCATCAGAACTTATACCATTAACAAACTACCAGTGTACATACTGTACACATGAGGGGCCCTTAGGGACATTATTCAGAATTACCTCTTACATTCACTACTGAAACGCTCTCATACACACTACTGATTTTTTCTTAATCCCACACACGACTGAAACACTCTCATGCACACTTCAGAAACACTCTCATACACACTATCGAAATTTTCTCATACACACTACTGAAACACTCTCAGACACACTATTGAAATGTTATCATACACACTGCTGAAACGTACTTATACACACTGCTGAAACGTACTTATACACACAACTCCCAGGGTGATGGGTCAAATGCAAAGAATAATTTTGCCACACCTCATTTGTGTGTGTGCCAATCATTGGTACTTTAACTTTAACTTAACATAACTGAAACGCTTTCATAAACACAACCAAAAAGCTCCCAGACACTACAGAAACATATTCTCACACTATTGAAACACTCATACACACTAGTTTGTTTTTTTTGTTCCTCTCATTCACTCTACTGAAATCCTCACACTAAAATATTTTCACACACACTCCTTAAATTCTCTCATAGACACAACTGAAATCCTTTTATACACACTACTGAAATCCTTTCATGCACACTACTGAAATCGTCATGTATAGTACTGAATTTAATTCGCTCAAGCAGATCACTGAAAATCTCTCATACACACTATTGATTTTTTGTTCTTTCATACACTACTAAAATCTTCCCATGCACAGTACTGAATTTGTTTATCAAACAAACTACTGAAATCCTCTCATGTACACTACCAATTGTGTTTCTCTCATTCACACTACTGATTTTTTTGGTCTCATACACACTACTGAAATCCTCTCATATACACTACTGGATTTGTTTCTCTCATTCTAACTACTGAAATCCTCTTATACACACTATTAAAATCCTCTCATGCACACTACCAATTTTGTTTCTCTCATTCACACAACAATGTTTTTCTCTCATATACTGAAATCCTCTCATATACACTACTGAATTTGTTTCTCTCATGCCAACTACTGAAATACTCTCATATACACTATTAAAATTCTCTCGTTCACACTACTGAAATAGTCACATACACATTACTGAAATCTTCTCATGCACAGTATTGAATTTGTTCCTCTCATTCGAACTACTGAAATCCTCTCATACACGGTAGTGATTTTGTTTCTCTCATACACACTGAAATCCGCTTACACACTAACATGTTTTTCTCATTCACACTGCTGAAATTCTCTCAAGCACAGTACTGAATTTGTTTATCATACGAACTACTGAAATCCTCATACACACTACCAATTTTGTTTCTCTCATTCACACTACTGATTTTTTTTTCTCTCATACACACTACCGAAATCCTCCCATATACACTACGGCATTTGTTTCTCTAATGTTAACTACTGAAATCCTCTCATTAACACTACTGAAATTGTCTCATTCACACTTCTAAATTTGTTTCCCTCAATCGAACTCCTGAAGTCCTCTCATGCACAGTACTGAATTAGTTTCTCTCATTTGAACTTCTGAAATCCTCTCATACACAATACTGATTTTGTTTGCCTCATACACACTAAAATCCGCTGACACAACATGTTTTTTTGTCACACACACTACTGAAATCCTCTCATACACACTACTCAGATTTCAGTAGTGTGTGTGTGTGTGTGTGTGTGTGTGTGTGTGTGTGTGTGTGTGTGTGTGTATGTTTGTATTTCAGTAGTGTGTATGAGATAAAATAGAAAAACATTTCAGTAGTGTGTATGGGAACATCTGCGATGAGGTGAGACTTGTCCAGGGTGTACGCCGCCTTCCGCCCAGATGCAGCTGAGATAAGCTCCAGCGACCGCCCGTGACCCAAAAGGCACAAGCAGTAGAAAATGGATGGATGGATGGGTATTTGAGCATTTTTGTGATATGTATGAGGAAAAAAATCAGTAGTGTATGAGAGGATTTCAGTAGTGTGTATGAGAGAAAAAAAAAAATCAGTGGTGTATGCAAGAGATAATTATTAATAATGTCCCTTACAGCCACCGATTTGCACGCACGCACACACACACACACACAGCCCCAAAGGTGTGGATACAGACAAATAGCCTTAAAATGAGAAAGTTGTAAATGACTCCCAAGGTAGAAGCAGCTTAAAACCCCTGGCCGGGTATTTTTCATACTTAGTTAAGGGACTACTTAAAACATGTTCTGAGGTTAAATGCACATCAGCACAAAAAAACGGGACCTGGTAGACTGAGTGCTCCTGGCTCTCGGCACAATTTGCTCCTAAAACTGAGACGAGATGGAGAAATATGTGCATGTTCGCTGCAGAGGTGACGCGTTGTGGCAGCAAAACGCCCGTGATCAAAATATGCGTTTGTTGACCTTCTCGATCTCTCGCCTTCCTGTCTCTTGCGCTTGTTGCCGTTTTTTCCTACGCAGGAGCAACACCAAGGTGCTTTTTCCTTCAGGCATGATGATCTGTGTAAATGTCAAAATGGAACGTTTCACCTTGTGCATCAGCACCCAGTGACACGGATTGGTAGGTGAATGGTTGGGGAGCAACAATATGTTCAGTATCTACAGTACAGACGGCGTGGAGCAGTGGGAGAGTTGCCGTGCGCAACCCGAGGGTCCCTGGTTCAAATCCCACCTAGTACCAACCTCGTCACGTCCGTTGTGTCCTGAACAAGACACTTCGCCCTTGCTCCTGATGGGTGCTGGTTGGCGCCTTGCATGGCAGCTCCCTCCATCAGTGTGTGAATGTGTGTGTGTGAATGGGTAAATGTGGAAGTAGTGTCAAAGCGCTTTGAGTACCTTGAAGGTAGAAAAGCGCTATACAAGTACAACCCATTTATTTATTTATTTACATTATGGACGGTCCAGATATCCGTAAGGCAAGCAAACTGAGATTGACATTGTTAAATGCTCTCAATCAGAGGGTCTCAAACTTTTTTCCACCAAGTACCACGTCAGAACCCAACTGTTCCCAATTAGCCTGCACACCTGTGGGATGTTCCAAATAAGTGTTTGATGAGCATTCCTCAACTTTATCAGTATTAATTCCCACCTTTCTCAACTTCTTTTTCACGTGTTGCAGGCCTCAATTTCTAAAGTTAATGATTATTTGCAAAAAAAAAAGGTTTATCAGTTTGAACATCAAGTATGTTGTCTTTGAAGCATATTCAACTGAATTTGGGTTGAAAATGATTTGCAAATCATTGTATTCCGTTTATATTTACATCTAACACAATTTCCCAACTCATATGGAAACGGGATTTGTAGAACGTAGTTTGGATCCGTAACTCAAGTACCGCCCAAAACACGTCTCTCTTCAATTGAGCAAAATTTAACTCGGTGTCTGCATGATTCCTTGCTTCTTGTCTGTTTAACAGCGTTTGAACCTGACACTGAGCTTTTAACCGGAAGTACAAGTGCAGTTCCGTCTTCTTGCAGTGCATCGCGTATGGATAGCATAGCATGCTTGAATGGATTCTTCATTCGTCACTCCAAGCATGTCATGGTGACAAAAAACAAACAAGAGTACAAAATGAGTCTAAAACCAAACAGAACGTGACCACCAAACATGACAACGGTCTTGTCATGTAAACCCAATCTCCTAATGAATACATAAATCCACATCTATTTACTTCAAAACGTGGCCGTAGAATGAATACATTTTAACTTGAATACAGAGGAGTTAAAAAAATGATAAAGGGTGGTGTCATCATCCACATTTTTGGACATTACTTGGGCTGCTGTTCTTATTCGCTGGAATTTGAGTACAACTGATAACACATTTTCTCTTATATAATTTTCTCTATAATCTGCCGAGCAACAAGTACTCACTTAAACAAAAAAACATTCAACTCAGTTCTAAGGGAACCGTATTAAAATGTTATTAAATGACATTTTAAACTGTAACTGTGTATTTAATTCCAATGCCATTGAAAGGCATGGTCAAAGAGAACATACGCATACATTATGAGGCAGTTTGAAGAAAAGTTCAAATATTAATGTATTTAATGCGAGTATATCGATATTTAACGTGCAGACTAGATATGACCTTTCGCTTAGTCCTCACTTTGTATGTATCAAGCCGTGTTTTTTTTTTTTATCATGCAGCTGCATTGTCACATGCGGGCATTAGTGCGTATTGTCTGTGTGCGAGCAGGGATGCATGCTGATGGATTAACGGCTGGAACTGATGTGCTTGTCCACCTGTGAAATGAGATGGCAGGAAGGGGTGGTGCGGCGGTGGCGGCAAGCCCCGCACGAACATCCCTTTGAGGGTGAGACGCAAAACACGCACTCGGCGTACTTTCCGTTAAGCCGTGGAAAGACGACGTCTGCTGAGATGCACGTTCCCTCGACAAAGCTCCCGTAGCTCCCACTCCCTCCCCTCTGTTGCAAGTTATGTTGATTCTATGTAATATGTTTATGGATTAGATTTTTTTTTTTTATATATATATCGCGCTTTTCTATTATTAGATACTCTAAGTGCTCGCAGAGGAGTGAGAACCCATCATTCATTCACACCTGGTGGTGGTAAGCTACATTTACACCACTGACCACCACCTATCATTCATTCATCATTCATTCACCAGTGGGGCAAGGGTGAAGTGTCCTGCCCAAGGACACAACGGCAGCGATTTGGATGCCAAGAAGCGGTGAAAAAACCTGCAACCCTCAGGTTTCTGGCACGGCCTCTCAACCCACTACGTCATACCGCTTATGTTTTTTTTCCTTGGCCTCAGTCTGGACCACCTCCCTGGAGTCCTGATTTTTAATATATTTTCTCTCCCCAGCGTTCACCTTTATATTACCTTTTTTGTTGGAAGGGGCCCCAAAAGTTGGTCGACCCGTCAGCGATCCCTGTCATGTTTGTCTGATCTTGAATGGGATTATGCTGAACATCAATCAATGAATGTTTACTTATACAACCCTAAATCAAGAGTGTCTCAAAGGGCTGCACAAACCACAACGTCATCCTCGGCTCAGATCCCACATCAGGGCAAGGAAAATCTCAACCCCGTGGGACAATGAGAAACCTTGGGGAGGACCGCAGATGTGGGGACCGCCCGACTGGGCGACCAGTGCAATGGCCGTCGAGTGGATCTAGCATAATATTGTGAGTCCAGTCCATAGTGGATCTAACATAATAGTGAGAGTCCAGTCCATAGTGGATTAACATAATAGTGTGAGATTCCAGTCCATAGTGGATTTAACATAATAGTGAGAGTCCAGTCCATACTGGATTTAACATAATAATGTGAGAGTCCAGTCCATAGTGGCTCTAACATAATAGTGAGAGTCCAGTCCATAGTGGATCTAAGATAATAGTGGGAGTCCAGTCCATAGTGGATTAACATAATAGTGTGAGATTCCAGTCCATAGTGGATTTAACATAATAGTGAGAGTCCAGTCCATACTGGATTTAACATAATAATGTCAGAGTCCAGTCCATAGTGGCTCTAACATAATAGTGAGAGTCCAGTCCATAGTGGATCTAAGATAATCGTGATAGTCCAGTCCAGAGTGAATCTAACAATAGTGAGAGTCCAGTCCATGGTGGATCTAACATAATAGTGAGAGTCCAGGCCATAGTGGATCTAACATAATAGTGTGGGAGTCCAGTCCATAGTGGATCTAACATAATAGTGTGAGAGTCCAGTCCATAGTGGATCCAACATAATAGTGTGAGAGTCCAGTCCATAGTGGATCTGACATAACAGTGAGAGTCCAGTCCATAGTGGATCTAACATTATAGGGAGAGTCCAGTCCATAGTGGATCCAACATAATAGTGTGATACTCCAGTCCATAGCGGATCTAACATAATAGTGTGAGAGTCCAGTCCATAGTGGATCCAACATAATAGTGTGAGAGTCCAGTCCATAGTGGATCCAACATAATAGTGAGAGTCCAGTCCATAGTGGATCTAACATAATCGTGAGAGTCCAGTCCATAGCGGATCTAACATAATAGTGAGAGTCCAGTCCATAGTGGATCTAACATAATAGTGAGAGTCCAGTCCATAGTGGATCCAACAAAATAGTGAGAATCCAGTCCATAGTGGATCTAACATAATAGTGAGAGTCCAGTCCATAGTGGATCTAACATAATAGTGTGAGAGAGTCCAGTCCATAGTGAATATAACATAATAATGTGAGAGTCCAGTCCATAGTGGATCTAATATTATAGGGAGAGTCCAGTCCATAGTGGATCTAACATTTTAGTGTGAGAGTCCAGTCCATAGCGGATCTAACATAATAGTGAGAGTCCAGTCCATAGTGGATCTAACATAATAGTGAGAGTCCAGTCCATAGTGGATCTAATATAATAGTGAGAGTCCAGTCCATAGTGGATCTAACATAATAGTGCGAGAGAGTCCAGTCCATAGTGAATATGACATAATAGTGAGAGTCCAGTCCATAGTGGATCTAATATTATAGGGAGAGTCCAGTCCATAGTGGATCTAACATTATAGTGTGAGAGTCCAGTCCATAGCGGATCTAACATAATAGTGAGAGTCCAGTCCATAGTGGATCCAACATAATAGTGAGAGTCCAGTCCATCGTGGATCTAATATAATAGTGTGAGAGTCCAGTCCATAGTGGATCTAACATAATAGTGTGAGAGTCCAGTCCACAGTGGATCCAAAGTAATAGTGTGAGAGTCCAGTCCATAGTGGATCTGACATAATAGTGAGAGTATAGTCCATAGTGGATCCAACATAATATTGTGACAGTCCAGTCTATAGTGGATCTAACATAATATTGAAAGTCCAGTCCATAGTGGATTCAACATAATTGTGAGAGTCCAGTCCATAGTGGATCCAAGATAATAGTGTGAATTCAGTCCATAGTGGATCCAACATAATAGTGTGAGAATCCAGTCAATAGTGGATCTAACAATAGTGACAGTCCAGTCCATAGTGGATCTAAGAGAATAGTGTGAATCCAGTCCATAGTGGATCCAATATAATAGTGTGACAATCCAGTCAATAGTGGATCTTACAATTGTGAGAGTCCAGTCCATAGTGGGGCCAGCAGGAGACCACCCCGAGCGGAGACAGCCAGCACTTCATCCATGACCACCAAATGAGAGGGGGGGCAGAGCAGAAATGAAACGGCAGATCAACTGATCTAAAAGGGGGGTCTATTTTAAAGGCTAGAGTATACAAATGAGTTTTAAGATGGGACTTAAATGCTTCTACATCCCCATTTCTCCTCAGGGATTAATCAAGTACTTCTGATTCTGATGCAAGTAAGGGAACTGCACTTGTTTGGGGCTAATGTTGCCTATTGTTCACAATCATTATGAGAGACAAGACGTCAAAGGGTTGTTATTCATTTTTTTGCAACCCAACATGTAAAAACTGGCTCGTTCTTGGTTGAGCAATCAATTCTACCTCTAAATCGCTTTATTAACAAAACAGCCAACAATACCTAATTTACATTCCGTAACCTGTATAACCAAGCTGTAGCGACATAAGTTAGCTACGTAATGAAATAAGCTAGGTTCTACGTCAACATGAAACGTGGTTGAGTTTGTGATGGACACGACAATGCATCAGGACAACCAATCGGTTGTATTGAACCATATGTCTTGGCCAGAAATATGTGATTTAAGAACCGGAGCCCCACATCTGTGGTTCCTTCCAAGGTTTCTTGTTGTTTTGAGTTTTTTCCTGCCCTGATTTGGGTTCTGACTTGAAGATGTCATTGAAGACAACGAAGACAGCGACAGGTGAGTGGATGACCCAGGTGGGCCTTGTTATCGAATCACCTGGCGCCCTTATTAGCAGCAGCCGGGACGAGACACGGGGTGGAGTTGGCGTGGAAGCCAGAGAGAGAGCGAGCGACATGGACAAAGAAAATGATATTTAGCTGGAAAGCAATTGGCTCTCAACATTAATGAAAATAAATTGAAAGCGGGCTTTCGTGGCAGTGTGTGGTGGTCCGAGAAACCCACTAGAGGGCAACCTCTGCAGTGACAATAAAACAGAGTATAGTACTGTTTTTGAGTCATTAAGACCGCAATACTATACGAATACCGGTATATTGTACAATCCTAGTAGCTAGTTAACTCTTTGTGATTACGGTGCCGCTAAAAGAAGGTATTTGATGTTAATAATATTAATCACAACGTTGCTAATATTTGGTAAAAATACAGGCTGCGACATAAAAATGGAGTATTTTTTGCAATTTTTTTTTTTATTGCTTTATGGGCGCAAAAGTGCACTCTGATTAGTTACATTGTTAGTTATCTAGTACCAGTCGAATATTACAAATTAAAATAAATTAAACAAGAAAAAAATGTGTTGTTTGACATACGGATTTTAAAATATAAGCCTATTTCCCCCCAAAAGTGCAGTTCCACTTTAAAGGATTAACATTACAATATTTAATCTACATTTAAAAAAATAGTACATAATATAATGATTTGCAAATCCTTTTCAACCTACATTCAATTCAACAGACTGCAGAGACAAGATACTTAACGTTCAAACTGGGAAACATTTTTTTTTGCAAATATTAGCTCATTTGGAATTTGATGCCTGCAACATGTTTCAAAAAAGTTGGCACAAGAGGCAAAAAGACTGAGAAAGTTGAGGAATGCTCATCAAACACTTATTTGGCACACCCCACAGGTTGGATTGGGAACAGGTGGATGCCATGATCGGGTACAAAAGCAGCTTCCATTCACAAACAAGGATGGGGCGAGGGTCACCACTTTGTGAACAAATGCTTGAGCAAATTGTCCAACAGTTTAAGAACAACATTTCTCAATGAACTATTGCAAAGAATTTAGGGATGTCACCGACTACAGTCCGTAATATCACCAAATGGTTAATTGAATCTGAAAAAAAAAAAATCACTGCACTGATATTACGGACCTTCGATCCCTCAGGCGGTACTGCATGAAAAAGCGACATTATGTGTAAAGAATATCACCACTCGGCTCAGGGACACTTAAAAAAAACACTGTCAATAACTACAGTTGGTCGTTACATCTGTAAGTGCAAGTTACAACTCTACTACGCAAAGCCAGAGCCATTTATCAACAACACCCAGAAACGCCGCTGGGTTGCTGGTCCCGAGCTCATCTAAGATGGACCGAGGCAAAGTGGAAAAGTGTTCTGTTGTCTGACGAGTCCACATTTCGAATAGTTTTTGGAAACTGTGGACAGACATTGTGTCCTCCGGACCAAAGAGGAATAGAACCATCTGGGTTGTTGTAGGCGCAAAGTTGAAAAGCCAGCATGTGTGATGGTATGGGGGTGTATTAGTGCCCAAAATATGGGTAACTTACACATCACCAAGTCAATAAGTGTGGACAGGCCCGGTGTAATGCTAAACATACCCAGACGTCCATGTCAATTCCTCAGCGGAGAAGCGATGCCAACACATAAAACCAACAGACCAACTGAGGTGCTGGGGGTCGGGCGGGGCCCCACTTATTGCTTTTTAATGTCACCACACATCTATGATGATAAAAGGCGGTGAGGACAACAGGTGGCGGGCTGTCCCTTTGACCGAGTCAACTCAGCGGGTGAAAGGGGAAGACGGCGGCTAAGCCATCATCTTGAGTGTGATGGACACTCGGGACACAGTGGGCTCCGCCTCCTCTGGCCATTTGTGGGGAAAACATAAAAAAAAAAAAAAATCATTTTGATAGCACAACTGGTAATGTAGCACAACACAATAAACATCAAGTTACACCCTCTCTTCCGAAATAAACTTATTGTTTATTGCCACGCCATTTTCCTAACATGTATCAAACAGAAAGGAGCTTGGAGAATTGTATGCTCCTGTGAAGATGTTTGCGTTCATTTGGAATATGCGTGCATACAACATGATGCATGCGTGCATACGACATGATGTAGGCCATCCATCCATCCATCCATCCATCATCTTCCGCTTATCCGAGGTCGGGTCGCGGGGGCAGCAGCCTAAGCAGGGAAGCCCAGACTTCCCTATCTTCAGCCACTTCGTCTAGCTCTTCCCGGGGGATCCCGAGGCGTTCCCAGGCCAGCCGGGAGACATAGTCTTCCCAACGTGTCCTGGGTCTTCCCCGTGGCCTCCTACCAGCTGGGCGTGCCCTAAACACCTCCCTAGGGAGGCGTTCGGGTGGCATCCTGACCAGATGCCCGAACCACTTCATCTGGCTCCTCTCGATGTGGAGGAGCAGCGGCTTTACGTTGAGCTCCTCCCGTATGGCAGAGCTTCTCACCCTATCTCTGCATACATCACGTTGTATGCATGCATGCAATATAGTGCATGCATGCACACAACATGATGCATGCATGCTTACAACAAGTATTGCAACATGATGCATTCATGCATACAACATGGTGCATGCATGTATACAACATGGTGCATACAACATGATGCATAAATGCAACATGGTGCATGCATGCATACACCATGATGCATAAATGCAACATGGTGCATGCATGCATACACCATGATGCATGCATGCTTACAGCATGATTACAACATGTATACAACATGATGCATGCAAGCATGCAACATGGTGCATACATGCATACAACATGATGCATGCATGCAACATGGTGCATGCATGTATGCAATATGGCGCTTGCATGCATACAACATGGTGCATGCATGCATACAACATGATACATGCATGCTTACAACATGATTAAAACAAGTAAAGCAACACAATACATGCATGCAAGCACACAACATGACGCTTGCACGCACACAACATGATGCATGTATTTATACAACATGATGCATGCATGCATGCAACACAACACATACATACATACAACATGATGCATGCATGCATACAACAAGATGCATGCATGCATACAACAAGATGCATACAACAAGATGCATGCTCTATGCACGAAACACAAGATACAAATTGCGCTACACATTTTCAATGGGAGACAAGTTTGGACAACAGGCAGGCCAGTCTAGTACCCTTAGTCTTTTACTATGAAGCCACGCTGTTGTAACATTTGGCTTGGCATTGTCTTGCTGAAATAAGCAGGGGCGTCCATGAACAAGACTGCTTGGATGACAACATACGTTGCTCCAAAACCTGTATGTACCTTTCAGCATTAATGGTGCCTTCACAGATGTGTAAGTTACCAATGACTTGGGCACTAATACACCCCCCTACCATCACCGAAGCTGGCTTTTCAACTTTGCGCCTAGAACTGTCCAGATGGTTCTTTTCCTCTATGTTCCGGAGGATAATTTAAAAATTGTGGAGTCGTCAGACCACATAACACTTTTCCACTTCGCGTCAGTCCATCTTAGATTAGGTCGGGCCCAGCGAAGCCGGCGGGCAGCATTTCTGGGTGTTGTTGATAAATGGCATTGTGCAGTGTTTGATTTATACGCTTAATCCATCCTATAATTTAATTCCACATACAGATATACAGGCAGTTCTTAAGTGTTGTACGTGTGTTAAAATGTTTTTATGTTTCCCCTATTATTTTGAACAAAGCTTTTAGTCAAATTAACTGCGTAGTAATACAGCTTTTAACATTTAAATGTTTTTTTTTTTTTTATTAAACACTCGGAAAATAGTAGCAGTAGAATCGACAACACTCCGAAACACGAGTAGTTAGTCGTGCTGGCATATTTAGTATCCTTACCACAGAGATACAGACAGAGTTTCTCTGGTGAACTTGAGGTTGTTTTTTTTTTCATGTCAAATTATAAATATTTCTAACAAAAAAAGTCATTTTGGAGTTCGTAGTCCAATGCATTCATCATGCATACATTTTCCGGACTATAAGTTGCACGTTTTTTAGCACACTTTGAACCCCGCGGCTTATAAAACGGTGCGGCTTATTTACGGATTTGTCAAAATGTTTTGTGTTCAACAAATAGTCTTCAAACTTCTCCAAGAAAAACACTGTCGGTGCTGCGGCGCCACCTTTTGGACAAGTTCGCTCTTGTGCTTTGAACCGGAAGTACATACTTCTAAAGCATTTCTGCTCAAAAGGATCATTCATTCATCACTCCAGGTAACGTTTTAACAGTTTTTTACAATGTAACCAAAAAATTCTTATTTACTAAACCGTCCCATGTGTGATGGAATGATTTCACAATCTATTGTAGCCGGAGACGTTAGTATTAGCTAATATGCTACAACCAATAAGCCCAAGCTATTTGTTTAAATGCTTTTCTTTTATTTCTCTTTGCTATTTGGGCTGATTGGACCATAATTAGAATAAAAACTAAGAATCATCTTTTGATATGATGTACTTAGTCTATGAGTACACAAACATGTACTTCATGTTTATTTTTATTTTTTTTTCCAAATTCCATTGTATGTTATATTCTTCTGACACCACCAGATGGCAGTATAGGTGTCCACATAAGAGGCCATAAGACCCAAATTCAGTAGTATACACAATTTTGGAAATAAGAGCTAAAAGGTGCTGTCCACGCATGTGGCCACTAAGGCCTTTAGTGGGTATGATTGTCTGTGTGAGTATTATTAACTTAAAATATAATTATTTTTGTATTGTTTCAGTTTCACAAATTTCTCAGAAAAGTCACCCAAACGTCAACATGGAGTTATTGGGTATGTTTCGTTGATTGTAGAGTGAGCTTCCGCAGTTATGACGACGACTTCTGTTTTTTTTGATCAGCCAATTTACTGCCCTGTTACAGACACCGTTTGGAAACAATTAAGGTATAAACAAATAATCATTTACATAATATTTCAATGTAAATAACTCAGTTCACAATGTGAATATCTGCGACTTTTCGAGTGTGGCTAATAAATGGAAAAACATTTATTCAAAAATTTGGCAAGTGCGGCTTAAATTCCGGTGCGCTTTATAGCCCGGAAAATACAGCATATATAAAATAGATGCTTGTTTTTACAGTGCATTACTTTAAAGAGAAAAACAGTACCCATGTTTTTTTAACGACACATTTTAGCCAACCAAGTTAAATTATTATTTTATTGTATTTATTCTTTTTACCCTAAAATCTACTACCATTTTTACAACGCATTATTGTAAACGGAAAACTGGTACATCTGTTATTTTTAGGGTAAATGGTGTCGACTGAGCTGCCAGTTTATTTTGTCTTTTTTTTTCCTTAAAGGGGAACATTATCACAATTTCAGAAGGGTTGAAACCAATAAAAATCAGTTCCCAGTGACTTATTTTATTTTTCGAAATTTAAACATTTTTTTTACCCGTTCCGGAATATCCCTAAAAAAAGCTTTAAAGTGCTTGATTTTCGCTATTTGCTTAAGCCACTGTCCATTTCCCTGTCACGTCACATAGCGATTCCAATACAAACAATGGCGAATAGCACAGCAAGATATAGCGACATTAGCTCGGATTCAGACTCGGATTTCAGCGGCTTAAGCGATTCAACAGATTACGCATGTATTGAAACAGATGGTCGGAGTATGGAGGCAGATAGCGAAAACAAAATTAAAGAAGAAACTGAAGCTATTGAGCGAATATCTATTGACGCTAATAGGCCATATTTGCGTTATCATCGCCGGTAAAATGTGCAGACCAACCGATCAGGACTTTCGCATTGACACTGGATCAATTTAAATCCGTCGATTGGTAAGTGTTTGTTTGGCATTAAATGTGGATGGAAGGAATCGCTGGATGTAAATATAGTTTCAAATGTACATACAGGTAGCCTAAATAGCATGTTAGCATCGATTAGCTGGCAGTCATGCCGCGACCAAATATTTCTGATAAGCACATAAGTCATAAGTAACATCAACAACACTCACCTTTGTGATTTCGTTTGCTTTATCGTTGGGAATGCATCTGCTTTGAGTGTCGCAGGATATCCAGACATTCTTGCCATCTCTGTGCCATCTCTGTCGTAGCATCGCCGGTAAAAACCAAACGGGGGACTTTTGAATCTCTTGACACTGGAGCAACTTAAATCCGTCGATTGCTAAGTGTTTGTTTGGCATTAAATGTGGATGGAGGGGAAGGCTGGATGTAAATATAGCGACAAATGAGGCATAATGCTGCAATATGTACACACAGCGAGCCTAAATAGCACATTCTACGTAAATTAACTTGAATCCGTCCCTGATCGTGTTGTTACACCATCCGACAACACACCGACGAGGCATGATGTCTTCAAGGTACCGGAAAACAGTCGGAAAAACGGAAAATAACAGAGCTGATTTGACTCGATGCGTCTGATGTGTAGGGAAAAAGGGCGTTGACTACCTCGGTGACGTCACGTTCCGACGTCGTCGCTCAGAGAGGCATAAACAGAAAGGCGTTTAATTCGCCAAAATTCACCCATTTAGAGTTCGGAAATTGTTTAAAAAATATATGGTCTTTTTTCTGCAACATCAAGGTATATATTGACGCTTACATAGGTCTGGTGATAATGTTCCCCTTTAAAATATACAGCCGTTCTTACAGTGCATTGCTGTAAATACAAACCCTTACAGTGCCAAATCAGCAGCAGTTTTATTTTTAGGGTAGAACCGCCAGGTTTTTATTACCGTAAAATCTGCTAATTGTTTTTGCAGTGGATTTCTGTCAGTTAAAAAATCGTACCGTCATTTTTACGGTAAATCATAAATGGTTCGTACTTGTATAGCGCTTTTCTACCTTCAAGGTACTCAAAGCGCTTTGACACTACTTCCACATTTACCCATTCACACACACTTTCACACACTGATGGAGGGAGCTGCCATGCAAGGCGCTAACCAGCACCCATCAGGAGCAAGGGTGAAGTGTCTTGCTCAAGGACACAACGGACGTGACGAGGTTGGTACTAGGTGGGGATTGAGCCAGGGACCCTTGGGTTGCACACGGCCACTCTCCCATTGGGCCACGCCGTCCCTAATCAATCAATCAGTGTTTATTCACACAGCCCTTAATCACAAGTGTCTCAAAGGGCTGTACAAGCCACAACGACAGTAAAAATTCAGGCATTTTTTTTATTAATACAAGGTTATTTTTACAGCACATTATAATAAATGTAAAAATGGTACCTCTGTTATTTTAACAACAAACTTCAGGCGACAGAACTGCTTTTTTTCTAACTGTAAAATCAATTTTTCTTACAGAGCATTACTGTAAAAGGAAATAATGGTACTTTCGGTCAGTGTTTTACTATAAAAAAAAATGTTTACCGTGTAAGTTGGAAGAATTTCAAGTCTTGAATATAAAGTAATAATGATTCTCCACGACAAAAAGTTCAAAGATTGAAAAAAAAAAAAAAGTTTCATGAAACTTGAGATTCTCAAGTTGCCATTGCCTTGCATTCATTCTCTTTGGCAGCTTTTTGTCAGAATCTGTCATAATGGCGAGAAGAGGCAGGGGTCGTGTTCCATTTGCAGAGATCAGGAGGTCGTTAGGGAATCGCTATGGCGACCTTTTATCGCCAAGTGGGGACGAGAGTGTGTCGTGGAGCGCAGATCGTTAATGGAGAAGCCCGGGGGGGGGGCGACGGTCACTATTGATACTCATGCTTGTGTCAACGTTGTCAGGACTAATTGCTGCTCTCTTTGAAGGTGTGAGCGTGCGACGAGGTGTTCGCAAAGACCCGCTAATGATTGGCGATTACACCGGGAGTCACTTCCTGCGGACTCTGCATAAAAACCTAACAAAATGTAAGATAAAGACGAGATTTTCGGAAAAAAAAAATACGAAAAAATTGTGAAAATCATCCAATGCAGTTTGCTTATTTTACTTGATAAGACATCCGAGCTAACATTTGTATATTTAGATGTTTTTTTAGGGTGATGGTGAGTATTTTTATTCTAAATACATGAAATTCTTATATAAAGCATATCCAGGATGGTGCAGAATCTTTAAACAATATTTTTTGTGTGTGGAAAACAACTAAATAACATTTTTTTAGTAGTTGATTCATCAATGTTGACATTTTTGAACAAGAATATACTAAATATAATCATGTATGTAAAGTATGTATGAGTGCATGTATATCTATACATGCTAAGATTAAGATTATTGTGCAAAGTCATTGACTGAAAATAATTAAATAGCTTTTAAAACTGAGGATGTTATAGAAATTCAGTTTTACATATTGCCAACTGGCAAATAATTTGTAGTGACACAGTATGTTTTTACTGTATTTTTCGGAATATAGAGTCTAAAAACCACACCCATAACATTTTAATTAAAAAAATAAGTTTCTGTATATTATGACTATAAGCAGCATATATATATATATATATATATATATATATATATATATATATATATATATATATATATATATATATATACACATTGTGAAATGAGTTATCTACACATAAATATTCTGTAAATATTTATTTGCATACCTTAAGTGTTTCCAAACGGTGTCTGAAACGCGGTCAGTAAAACGGCTGATCAGACAAAACAGAAGTCGAGATCGGATCGTCAACCCGTCGAATCGTCAAGATAAAGTTTATGATGGACACAAATTATGTTAAAATACCGCATGAAACAACTCCTAATTAGGGGTGTCAATGGGTTGCTATCTATCACCCCGTGTTTGCCAGACTATAAAATGCACCATTTTACAAGCCACACCTACTAAACTTTAATAGAAAAGAATATGTTTCATATATTAGCCACACCTGACCATAAGCCACAGATATATACATTGTAAAATGTGTTATTTAAACAAAAATATTCTCAAAGGTTTATTTACATACCTTAATTGTTTCCAACCATTGATTGTAATGCGGGCAGTAAAACGGCTGATCAAACAAAACAGAAGTCGAGATCGAATCGTCAGCCCGTTGGATCGTCAAGATAAAGTTTACGATGGACACAAGTTATGTCAAAATACTGCATGAAACAACTCATAATTAGGGGTGTCAAAGGGTTGCAATAACCCCGTGTTTGCCAAACTATAAAATGCACCGTTTTACAAGCCACACTTACTAAACTTTAATAGAAAAAAATATCTTTCATATATTAGCAGCACCTGACCATAAGCCACAGATATATACATTGTAAAATTAGTTATTTAAACAAAACTATTCTTAAATGTTTATTTACTTACCTTAATTGTTTCCAACCATTGTTTGTAACGGGGGCAGTAAAACGGCTGATCAAACAAAACAGAAGTCGAGATCGAATTGTCAGCCCGTTGGATTGTCAAGATAAAGTTTACGATGGACACAAGTTATGTCAAAATACTGCATGAAACAACTCATAATTAGGGGTGTCAAAGGGTTGCAATCACCCCGTGTTTGCCAGACTATAAAATGCACCATTTTACAAGCCACACCTACTAAACTTTAATGGAAAAAAATATGTTTCATATATTAGCCGCACCTGATCATAAGCCACAGGTATATACATTGTAAAATTAGTTAATTCAACAAAAATATTCTTAAAGGTTTATTTACATTCCTTAATTGTTTCCAACCATTGATTGTAATGCGGGCAGTAAATCGGCTGATCAAACAAAACAGAGGTCGAGATCGAATCGTCAGCCCTTTGAATCGTCAAAATAAAGCTTACGATGGACACAAGTTATGTCAAAATACTGCATGAAACAACTCATAATTAGGGGTGTCAAAGGGTTGCAATCACCCCGTGTTTGCCGGACTATAAAATGCACCGTTTTACAAGCCACACCTACTGAACTTTATTAGAAAAAAATATGTTTCATATATTAGCAGCACCTAATCATAAGCCACAGATATATACATTGTAAAATTAGTTATCCAAACAAAAATAGTCTTTAAGGTTTATTTACATACCTTAATTGTTTCCAACCATTGTTTGTACGCGGGCAGTAAAACGGCTGATCAAACAAAACAGAAGTCGAGATCGAAATTTTCTGAAATTCCCAAATTTTCCGGGAATTCCAATTGAAATGAACAGGAACATTTCTCAAAATGTTTCCCCTTTTTTCCACGGCCAAATCCGACAAACCTTCCACCCACAATGTTCTACCCCTAATATTGACCGAAAACATGTTTTCCCTTCACCCAAATTCCTGGTTTTCCCGTAATTTCCTCCCAATTGACAATGATTAGGATATACAGTATACTATTGACTGACTATCCCACATTTCTAATCCGGTATAAATTATTCCAACATCCACACACCCCACTCACCCAGGACATTCAAACCAGCATGTTTCCTAGTTCCGAAAATTCCTGATTACCTGGAATTACCCGGAATTGCCATCCATTGAAAATGAATTGGCAATATGCAAACCTCTCCATATCCCACATTTTTCAACCAATTCGAACAATCTAAACATCCACACATTTATCTAACCCTGAATAAATAAACTACCAATCTTCCAAGCTCAAAAAATTCCAGTATGCTACATAATTCCCTGCTTTCCAAAGCCCAATTTTCACCTTTTCTGGAAAGTTTTCACAGTCCGCATTTTCCTATCGTTTTTGACCATTACAACTTTTCTGCTCACTGGGACAACAAAACTACCATTTTTTTTTCTTTTGGTAGAAATTCCCGGTTTTCCCGAAATTCTAGGAATTCCAAATTACCCATTTAAATTCAACATGTTGCATCAACATTTTTCAAGCGATTCAAAAAATTCCACCACCACACCATTCATATAATTTAGAACAATTGTATTAGCATCAGTATTTTCAAAAATTCCCATTTTTCCCAAAATTCCCAAATTTTCAGGGAATTGTAATTGAAATGAATAGGAACATTTCTCAAAATTTTTCAAATTTTTTACACCCGAATGTGACAATCCATCCAACTACACCATTCATATCATTTAGAACAATTGTATTAGCATCAGTATTTTCAAAAATTCCCATTTTTCCCAAAATTCCCAAATTTTCAGGGAATTCTAATTGAAATGAATAGGAACATTTCTTAAAATTTTTCACATTTTTTTACACCCGAATCTGACAATCCATCCACCCACACTGCTCGCCCACAAACATGTTTTTCCTTTACCTAAATTCACGGTTTTCCCATAATTTCCTGTAATTTGTCGCCCCGTTGACAATGATTAGAATATATACAATTGACTGCATATCCCTAATTTCTTATCCGATTTGAACTATTCCAACATCCACACACTCCTCTCACCCTGGAAATTAAAGCCAGCATGTTTCCTGATTCAGAAAATTATCTCATTACCCAGAATTACCAGGAATCGCCCTCAATTGAAAATAAATGGGCAATATACAAACCTCTCCATAGCCCACATTTCTCAACCGATTCGAACCATTCCAACATCAACACACTTATCTCTTAACTGCCAATTTTCCAAGATCAAAACATTCCAGTATTTCCCAGAGTTCCCCGTTTTCCAAAAGCCCAATGTTCACCTCTTTCTGGAAAGTTTTCGCAGTTTGCATTTTCTATCGTTTTTGACCATTCCACCTACAACATTTCTCAACTATTTTATTCCTTTCATAGAAATTCCCGGTGTTCCCGAAATTCCAGGAATTCCAAAATACCCATTTAAATTCAAACAGTTACATAAACATTCTTCAAGCGATTCAAAAAAATCCCACCACCAAACCATTCATATCATTTAGAACACTTGTACTGGTAGCAATATTTTCCAAAATTCCCATTTTCCCGAAATTCCTTAATTTTCAGGGAATTCCATCCATCCATCCATCCATCCATCCATCATCTTCCGCTTATCCGAGGTCGGGTCGCGGGGGCAGCAGCCTCAGCAGGGAAGCCCAGACTTCCTTCTCCCCAGCCACTTCGTCTAGCTCTTCCCGGGGGATCCCGAGGTGTTCCCAGGCCAGCCGGGAGACATAGTCGTCCCAACGTGTCCTGGGTCTTCCTCCTACCGGTTGGACGTGCCCTAAACACCTCCCTAGGGAGGCGTTCGGGTGGCATCCTGACCAGATGCCTGAGCCACCTCATCTGGCTCCTCTCGATGTGGAGGAGCAGCGGCTTTACTTTGAGTTCCTCCCGGATGGCAGAGCTTCTCACCCTATCTCTAAGGGAGAGCCCCGCCACACGGCGGAGGAAACTCATTTCGGCCGGTTGTACCCGTGATCTTATCCTTTCGGTCATGACCCCAAAGCTCATGACCATAGGTGAGGATGGGAACGTAGATCGACCGGTAAATTGAGAGCTTTGCCTTCCGGCTCAGCTCCTTCTTTACCACAACGGATCGATACAACGTCCGCATTACTGGAGACGCCGCACCGATCCGCCTGTCGATCTCACGATCCACTCTTCCCTCACTTCTGAATAAGACTCCTAGGTACTTGAACTCCTCCACTTGGGGCAAGGTCTCCTCCCTAACCTGGAGATGGCACTCCACCCTTTTCCGGGCGAGAACCATGGACTCTGATTTGGAGGTCCTGATTCTCATTTCGGTCGCTTCACACTCAGCTGCGAACCGATCCAGTGAGAGCTGAAGATCCAGGCCAGATGAAGCCATCAGGACCACATCATCTGCAAAAAGCAGAGACCTAATCCCGCGGCCACCAAAGCGGAACCCCTCAACGCCTTGACTGCGCCTAGAAATTCTGTCCATAAAAGTTATGAACAGAATCGGTGACAAGGACAGCCTTGGCGGAGTCCAACCCTCACTGGAAACGTGTCCGACTTACTGCCGGCAATGCGGACCAAGCTCTGACACTGATCATACAAGGAGCGGACCGCCACAATAAGACAGTCCGGTACCCCATACTCTCTAAGGACTGTTCCAAGGGACACGGTCGAATTCCAATTTAAATGAACAGGAACATTTCTCAAAATGTTTCAAATTCTTTACACCTGAAACTGACAAACCATCCACCCAAACCACTCTCCCACTAAATCAACCACAAACATTTTTCTCTTTACCAAAATTCCCAGTTTTACCGGAATTTCCTGTAATTTCCTCCCCATTGACAATGCATAGGATAAATACAATTGACTCCATATGCCACATTTCTTATCCGATTTGAACTATTCCAACATCCACACACTCCACTCGGCCTGGACATTCAAGCCAGCATGTTTCCTGGTTCCGAAAATTCTCGAATTACCCGGAATTACCAGGAATTGCCCTCCATTGAAAACGAATGGGCAATATACAAAACTCTCCATATCCCACATTTCCCAACCGATTCGAACCGTTCCAACATCCACACACTCCACTCACCTTGGACATTCAAGAATTCAGTTCCACTCAGGTGTATCAGTGGTTTGGCCGCTCGCGCACATACGACATTGCAAATTCAAGTTTGGTATAATATTTACACACTGCTAAAACTGAAATCTAAGTAAAATTAAATATCCCAAATAAGAGTGATATTTGCTTATTATCTGTCTGATAAGAGAATTCTTCTCACTAAGCAGATTTTATGTTTGAGTGTTTACTTGTTTTAAGGGTTTTGGTCCTAAATGATCTCAGTAAGATATTACAGCTTGTTGCTGAGACTTGATGACATATAATGCATAAAACATAGAATATAAAAAGTTGCAAAGCTGTGTCATCAACACTCACAAGTATAAAACCACTTTTTTAAAGTAATGATTTCTTATTTCTGTCAGGCTTGGACTTGGTCTTGTTTTGTTTTCCCGAGGTGCAAAGCGAATGGAGTGGAAACGGCGTGAAGGTAAAGACATCTTTATTTTAACACTAAAACTAAAAACAGGAAGCAACAAAAAGCGCGCACAATGGTGGTACAAAAAACTGGGCTATGAAACAAAAGACTAGCACAAAGGCTATAAACTACAAACATGAAACAAAAACACTTGCGCAGTGGCATAAATAACAAAAACTTACGTGGAAAAAATAGACAGCATTGCAAGACATTAAGCAGATAATCGAGGTCGTGAATGAGGTGTGTAAGGCAATGAAAGTTAATGTTCCCAGACTGATGGACAGAAAGAAAATAACTTAAGTAGTGGCTGTGATAATTAGGAACAGGTGCGGGATCGCGGGCAGGGGCGTGACTAGAAGGGCAAGGTGAAAACTAAAAGGTTGGCATGGAAACAAACAAAACCAGGAAGTGCAAAACGTGACTGATTGTCCAAAATCAAAACATAACATGACAAAACAAAACATGATCCATAGGTGTGACAATTTCAAGCATGTAAAAAAAACAAAAAACAATCGTGTCTCATAATTAAAATAGACAACAGCCAAATGGACTTTGCTGTTTTGTTTTCAATGAAACAATAGAACATAGTAGTACACTTGTTATTAGTGAGAATATACTTATTTTAAGGTATTTTTGGGTTCATTGAGGTTAGCTAATTTTACTTGTTTTGGAAAGTCTTGACGATCCAAATTTTCTTGTTCTATTGGCAGATAATTTTGCTTACGCCAAATTTTTGTATTTATTTGTTTTTAGTTTTTCAAAACTGACTTTTTGCAGTGCCATATTTTTTCCAAAACAGGTTACAGGCTAGAAACACTCATTCTGGTTGCACTGAAATAGTTAAAAAAAACTTTATTTTCTAAATGATTCCTATGCATTTTAATTTTTCTCTAAATCGGGATGAATAAGAATGGCAATTCAGATGTAAATCGATTTTTTTTAGACACAGTAGTATTGATATTTTTAGCCCTTTTTTTGCTTGAAAATGTTGAATTTAGGATTAAAAATACAAAATGTTTGATTTTTTTTAAATGTATTTATTCATTTTTAATAGGCTCTAGCACCCTTCGCGACCCCAACAATGGAGATGGTTTAAAAATATCTATTTTTCTATACATTTTTATTTTTCTCTAAATTGGGATGAATAAAAATGGTGATTCAGATGTAAATCGATTTTTTTGCACACTGTAGTATTGACATTTTTAGCCATTTTTTTTTCTTCAAAATGTTGATTTTAGGGTTAAAAATGCAAAATGTTTGATCGTTTTAATTAGTTCATTTATTGTTAATAGGCTACAGCACCCCTGGTGACCCCCAAAATGGAGATGTTTTAAAAAAAATCTATATTCAAATTGATTCCTATACTTTTTTATTTTTCTCTAAATCGGGATGAATAAGAATGGCGATTCAGATGTAAATAGATTTTTTTTGCACACAATGGTGTTGACATTTTTAGCCTTTTTTTTTTTGCTTAAAAATGCTGAATTCAGGGTTAAAAATGCAAAATGTTTTATTCTTTACATTTATTTATTTATTTTTAATAGGCTCTAGCACCCCTCGCGACCTCAAAAATGGAGATGGTTTTAAAAAATCTATTTTCCTATACATTTTAATTTTTCTCAAAATCGGGATGAATAAGAATGGCGATTCGGATGTAAATCGATTTTTTTTGCACACAGTAGTATTGATATTTTTAGCCATTTTTTGCTTTAAAATGTTTCATTTAGGATTAAAAATGCAAAATGCTTGATTTTTTAAATTCCATCCATCCATCCATTTTCTGCCGCTTATTCCCTTTGGGGTCGCCGCTTGGCGCTGGTGCCTATCTAAGCTACAATCGGGCGGAAGGCGGTGTACACCCTGGAAAACTCGCCACCTCATCGCAGGGCCAACACAGATAGACGGACAACATTCACACTCACATTCACACACTATTAATTTATTTAATTTTAATAGGCTTTAGCACCCCTCGCCACCCCAAAATAGGAGATGGTTTAAAAAAATATATTTTCCTATACATTTTTATTTTTCTCTAAATCGGGATGAATAAGAATGGCGATTCGGATGTAAATCGATTTTTTTTCAACACAGTAGTATAGACATTTTTAGCCATTTTTTGCTTTAAAATGTTTAATTTAGAATTAAAAATGTAAACTGTTGGATTTTTTAAAATTCCATCCATCCATCCATTTCTACCGCTTATTCCCTTTGGGGTCGCGGGTTGGCGCTGGTGCCTATCTCAGCTAAAAATCGAACGGAAGGTGGTGTACACCCTGGACAAGTCGGGCCCTCATCGCAGGGCCAACACAGATAGACAGACAACATTCACACCCACATTCACACACTACTAATTTATATAATTTCAATAGGCTCTTGTACCCCTCGCCACCCCAAAAATGGAGATGGTTTAAAAAATTCTATTTTCCTATACATTTTTATTTTTCTCTAAATCGGGATGAATAAGAATGGTGATTCAGATGTAAATTGATTTTTTTGCACACAATAGTGCTGACATTTTAGAAATGTTTTTGCTTCAAAATGTAAAATTTAGGATTAAAAATGCAAAATGTTAGATTTTTTTATTTATTTGTTTATTTTTAATAGGCTCGCAACCTTAAAAATGGAGATGATTTAAAAAAAACTATTTTCCTATACAATTTATTTTTCCCTAAATCGGGATGAATAAGAATGGCGATTCGGATGCACATCGATTTTTTTTGCACACAAGGGTACTGACATTTTTAGACATTTTTTGCTTTAAAATGTTTAATTTAAGATTAAAAATGCAAAATGTTATTTTTTTTTTATTAATTTATTCAAATATAATAGGCTCTAGCACCCCTCATGACCCCAACAATGGAGATGGTTTAAAAATATCTATTTTCCTATACATTTTTATTTTTCTCTGAATCGGGATGAGTAGGAATGGCGATTCAGATGTAAATCGATTTTTTATGCACACAGTGGTAGACATTTTTAGACATTTTTTGCTTCAAAATGTAAAATTTAGGATTAAAAATGCAAAATGTTAGATTTTTTTATGTATTTATTTATTTTTAATAGGCTCGCGACCTCAAAAATAGAGATGGTTTAAAAATATCTATTTTCCTCTACATTTTTATTTTTCTCTGAATCGGGATGAGTAAGAATGGCGATTCAGATGTAAATCGATTTTTTTTTGCACACAGTGGTAGACATTTTTAGACATTTTTTGCTTCAAAATGTAAAATTTAGGAATAAAAATACAAAATGTTAGATTTTTTTATGTATTTATTTATTTTTAATAGGCTCGCGACCTCAAAAATGGAGATGGTTTAAAAATATCTATTTTCCTATACATTTTTATTTTTCTCTAAATCGGGATGAATAAGAATGGCGATTCAGATGTAAATCGATTTTTTTGCACACAAGGGCACTGACATTTTTAGCCATTTTTTGCTTCAAAATGTAAAATTTAGGATTAAAAATGCAAAATGTTGGATTTTTTTATTTATTTAATTTTAATAGGTTCCATCACCCCTCTCGACCCCAACAATGGAGATGGTTTAAAAATATCTATTTTCCTATACATTTTTATTTTTTTTTAAATAAGGATGAATAAGAATGGCGATTTTTTTTGCACACAGTAGTATTGACATTTTTAGCCCTTTTTTTGCTTTAAAATGTTTAATTCAAGATTAAAAATGCAAAATGTTTAATTTTTAAAATTTATTTATTTAATTTTAATAGGCTCTTGTCCCCCTCGTGACCCCAAAAATGGAGATGGTCTAAAAAAATAAATTTTGAAATTGATTCCTATACATTTTTTTTTCTCTAAATCAAAATGAATAAGAATGGCGATTCATATATAAATCGATTTTTTAGCACACAGTAGTATTGACATTGTCAGACATTTTTTGCTTCAAAATGTTAAATTTAGGATCGAAAATGAAAAATGTTTGATTTTTTAAATGCATTTATTTATTATTAATAGGCTCAAGCACCCTTCGCGACCCCAAAAATTGGGATGGTTAAAAAAAAAAATCTATTTTCAAATTGATTCCTATACGTTTTAATTTTTCTCTAAGAATGGCAATTCAGATGTAAATTGATTTCTTTTGCACACAAGTGTTGACATTTTTAGCCTTTTTTTTTAGCTTGAAAATGTTGAATTCAGGGTTAAGAATGCAAAGTGTTTGATTTGTATTACTTATGTATTTATTTATTTATGTATTTATTTATTTATTCATTTATTTATTTATTTTTAATAGGCTCGCAACCTCAAAATGGAGATGGTTTAAAAAATCTATTTTTCTATACATTTTTATTTTTCTATGAATCGGGATGAATAAGAATGGCGATTCAGATGTAAATCGATTTTTTTTGCACAATTTAGTATTGACATTTTTAGCCATTTTTTGCTTCAAAATGTTAAATTTAGGATTAAAAATGCAAAATGTTAGATTTATTTATTTTTATTTTTAATAGGCTCTCGCACCCCAACAATGGAGATGGTTTGAAAATATCTATTTTCCTATATATTTTTATTTTTCTCTAAATCGGGATGAATAAGAATTGCGATTCAGATGTAAATCGATTTTTTTTGCATACAGTAGTATTGACATTTTTAGCCCTTATTTTGCTTCAAAATGTTGAATTCAGGGTTAAAAATGTAAAATGTTGGATTTTTAAAAAAAATGTTTTTATTTTTAATAGGCTCTAGCACCCCTCACAACCCAAAAGTTGGACAAGCGGTACAAAATGGATGGATGGGTGAATCCGCAATATTTGGACAAAAATGTATAAATTACACCCTTTTTTCAGCATGTTTAAACCTCATATGTGCAAAACAAATTATGTCATCGTCCACCTTCTGCAGAAACATGAATCGACAGTATTAATATTTCATTTCCCAGGGATTGAGTTTATAAAAAAAACAACTGGCTGTCTTTCAAATGCCACACTTGGCATACCTTAGCGCGCTTCTTCCAAATCCGGAGAACTGTGGCAACCTCTGACGCATGCACGGCTTATATTTGCCATCTTTTGCACGTGATTATTGGCCAGTAACTTGCGGATTTTTACCAAAACCATGTCCCCCTTATTACCAAAAAAAGGAACGCATGCCACCCACGTATTTCTCAGTGCGGAACATAGCCAGACACACACAGTGGCTTGTATCCGCCTGCACGTAAACACACATATACGGAGTCTGTGGTGGTGTTGTTTGTTTGTTTGTGTTAGAAATAATGGCTTTGTGTCAGAACCTAACGGATGTTTCCAAACAGTCCCATTTATTCCCATCTCCGACGAGGCTATACCTGTCCAAACAGTACGGAGGAGAGGATGGAAGGCAACACAGAGGGAGGGAGAGATAACATCATCAATCTGGGACAACACACACACACACACACACACACGCACACACACTCACACACACACACACACACACACACACACACACACACATCTTATAAAGATAAAGGGTGCATAGTTGAGCGTTGTTTATGGAAAGTAATCTACCTATAATGCATGCTTAGGATCCTCATTACAGCTCTCTACAAGACGGGTGCTTTGCTGCACTGTTCAATGTTTAAAAAACAACCACAACAAAAAACATACAGGGTCTCACAATTTGGAGTTAAAATCTTTTGTTGTTTTATGGCAAAAATGTACAAATGCGATAAAAAGTGTACATACACTTGTAAAGAACATAATGTCACGGCTTGAGTTTCAGATCATTTCTACAACTCTTAAAGGGGAACATTATCACCAGACCTATGTAAGCGTCAATATATACCTTGATGGTGCAGAAAAAAGACCATATCTTTTTTTAACCGATTTACAAACTCTAAATGGGTGAATGTTGGCGAATTAAACGCCTTTCTGTTTATGCGATGACGTCAGAATGTGACGTCGCCGAGGTAATACAGCCGCCATTTTCATTTTCAACACATTGTAAACATTGGGTCTGAGCTCTGTTATTTTCCGTTTTTTCGACTATTTTTTGGAACCTTGGAGACATCATGCCTCGTCGGTGTGTTGTCGGAGGGTGTAACAACACTAACAGGGAGGGATTCAAGTTGCACCACTGGCCCGAAGATGCGAAAGTGTCTGCCGCCAGACCCCCATTGAATGTGCCAAAGTGTCTCCACATTTTACCAGCGATGACAGACATGACACAGAGATGTATGGATAACCTGCAGATGCATTTGCAACGATAAAGTCAACAAAATCACAAAAGTGAGTTTTGTTGATGTTGACTTATGTGCTAATCGGACATATTTGGTTGCGGCGTGACTGCCAGCTAATCGATGCTAACATGCTATGCTAATCGATGCTAACATGCTATTTACCGGCGGTGCTAAGGCAGACATGGCACAAAGATGTATGGATAACCTGCAGATGCATTTGCAACGATAGTCAACAAAATCACAAAGGTGAGTTTTGTTGATGTTGACTTATGTGCTAATCAGACATATTTGGTTGCGGCGTGACTGCCAGCTAATCGATGCTAACATGCTACGCTAATCGATGCTAACATGCTATTTACCGGCGGTGCTAAGGCAGACATGGTACAGAGATGTATGGATAACCTGCAGATGCATTTGCAACTATAAAATCAACGAATTCACAAAGGTAAGTTTTGTTGATGTTGACTGCCAGCTAATCGATGCTAACATGCTGTGCTAATCGATGCTAAAATGCTACGCTAATTGATGCCAACATGCTATTTACCGGCGGGGCTAAAGCAGACATGGCACAGAGATGTATGGATAACCTACAGATGCATTTGCAACTATAT